>NC_065921.1:40542676-40688196 GCF_024586455.1 Bactrocera neohumeralis
ATTCAAAAATTTTCCGCACCGAAGCCAGCTAAGTTCATACAAAAATTTTGCGTCTCACAGGATGCCCCTTGCTAATACATATCTTCTCTCACTTATTGTGGGACTTTCAAGCTCACTCTCCTAGATAACCAATAAGGAACATAATGTCTGTTTCTAACAAAATATTAACTGAGAAATAACTGTTCTACTGCTTTTTAGCAACTCATTCATTATATGCATATTACATACATCTAAAACAACAACTCTTTTCTATATTTATTATAAAAAATTATTTATTTTCAGCTTCCCTATTTTTTTAGAGAAAAAACACAGACATTTCAAATTTAATGTGGAATGTTTATTATGATTCGAAAGAACATTCTTTAGCATTTATTTTTTAAAGATTATATCTTTCAACTGCTGGCCGCCAATGGTCCATCCGTTGAGTCCAATTTTCAGTGATTCGTTCGAGCATTTCGCCTGGTAACTGGCGAATGACACGCGGCATGTTTTGCTAGAAGGCCTGAATCAGAGCGAGATTGTCCACACAGGCTTTAAATTTTACACATCCCCACAAGAAAAAGTCTAGCGGTGTGATATCACACGATCTTGGTGGCCAATAGACCGAAGTACATCGAAGTATTCTCTCAATAAATCCAATGATTAATGCGATGTGTGAGTGAGTCTTGTTGAAACCAAATGTCACCGAGATCGCGAACTTCAACTTCAGGCATCAAATAGTTGGTTATCTTAGGGCCATAGGGATCGCATTGACTGTAAGGTTCTCATTTTTGAAGAAATGTGGACTGATGATTCCACCCGCCCACAAACCACGCCAGACCGTTGTTTTCCTGAATGACATCTTGCTTCTCTTCAGGTTGTTTGTCCTCCAAATGCGGCCCTTTTGCATGCTTATTGAGCCAGAAATGATCCACATTGCTGAACAAAAAACAAACAGTAAAAAAATCGGATCTTCTTGGAACTTTTCAAGAGCCCATAGAGCGAAGCGATGTCACTTGGGAAGGTCGAGCGGTTTCATTCTTTGCACAAGCTGTTTAAGATCTCCACGTAAAATGCATCAAGTCATTTCATACTTCAGTCCAAGTTGCTGTGAATGGTGCCGAAGCGACTCTCTACAGCAGTGGTTCCCAAATTTATTTTGCCTACCGCCCACTTTGAGAATAAATATTTTTTTAGCGCCCCCATTTTTTCACCTATTTAAAAACCACTATAACTTCAAATTAATTATTGTGACCTACATATGCAGCAACTTGAAACCTAAGCGCAGTTGGTAACATACAACGGCGCTTAGGTCTCAAGGTAACTCTTACGGGCTCTACCTGCTAATAAGAATGATTATTGAAATACAACTTTATAGTATTAAAACAGAGAATATTTTATTAAAAGTAAAACTAAAATAATCGATCCATATATAAAAACTAATGTGAAGGATGAATCTGATGCTGCTTAATAAGTTTGTTAATATCAGGTTCCAATTTACTCAAGAACTTTCGCAAGTCGCCACGTTCGGTAACAAGCAAACGATTTCTATTTTTTGGTAAGCAGTGTTGTCACAGCACTAAATCCACGTTCACACAAATATGACGATGGGAATGCTATCAAGAATCGTTGAACGATTGACCACAATCCAGGGTACAAAATCGGTTTTTGTAGCCAAAATTCTTGGTAACCATTTTGAACTGAGGTGACATTCCTGTGTTGACATTTGAAAACGGATCCAACACCCAGTCTGCAAGTTCAAAATGTCCTGGTATCGTTCGGTGAAATCAATGTGAAGGTTTTCCAAATGTTGGCAGTGGGCAAACAATTCGTCGTTACTGCATGATACTGATAAATTCGGAAAATTGTGAAACTCACGTCTGCCCAGATTCTTTTTGTGTAGAAGCAGTTTGGCTGCGAAAGCAGTAACGACGTTTTTTTTTAATTAAATTTAGTTTATCGCCTTGCAGTTGGAGATTCATGTCGTTGAACAATTTATACAGGTCTGTCATGTAAGCTAAATCATTATTTGATGTTATGAGCTTGTCTTGAAATTCTGTATCTTTAGTTTCCAAGAACTCTATAACAGAGTCAAACAGGTTGTAGAATCGAGTCAGACAATTGCCTCTTGATAGTCAACGAACTTCAGTATGAAACAACAAACGATTGAAATCCTCGTCATTAGTAACACAAAGCTGATGAAATAATCTATCATCCAAAGAGCTGTTGCGGATTTTATTGACTGCTTTGATGACCTATTGCAGTGATTGAAATAGTTTTTCACTTTAGTTTCTAGCAACTAAATGTTGTCTATGAATAACGCAATGTACACCAAGGACATGTGGAATTTTATTTTTTAAGTACGCTATGAAGCCTTTATGGCACCCTGTCATAGCCGGAGCGCCATCCGTAGCAACTGAAATAATATTTTTCAAAGGAATTTCTTTCTCATCGCAAAACTTTTCCAATATATTGAATATGGTTTCGCCTTTTGTATCGGTCTCTAAATTTCTATCAAATAATAGTTCTTCACATATTTTCTCATCTTTAATAAAACTCACGTAAGACAACAACAATGCTTCATTAGTTGGTAAAGTGGACTCATCCAGCTGAATTGAAAATTGGCTTGTCCTCAGGTGATCGCACAATGACTCTTCAATGATTTCAGCCATTTCATCAATTCGTCTTTGCAGAGAATTATTACTCAAAGGAATTTTTCGGATAATATCTGCGGCCGGTTTATGAAGCACGGTAGTTATTACTTCATTTATTGCTGGCAATATTAACTCTTCTCCGATGTTATGTGGTTTGCCTTTTTGAGCAATTAACAAAGAGATATTGTACGAAGCTCGAAGTCCGTCGTCATCTTGCTTAGCGGCCGCCGAAAATAGTTTTGCTACACTTGGCTGAGTATTATGCTTCTAGTCTAGGTCTTGAAAAAATGCTACATTCTTGTCTCTCTTATCTGGATGCATTATATTCAAATGATCTTGCAGTCTTGAAGGCTTTATTGCTTCATTCGAAAATGTTTTTAGACATAGAAGACACAAAGGCGACGATGGGTTTGTGGGATTTTCCATGAATCCGAATTTAATATATTCCGCACAGTATTGCCATCTCTTCTTTTTTACTTCCGACATTGTTTTGCTTTGAGAAATACATTTAACTTCGCGAGTAGTGTAAAAGAGGCGTAAGTAATGCTCATCTATTGCGCGCAAAACCACAAATGAATATAAAATAAATATTACATTGTTTATGTAGAAATGCTTAAGCACAATTATTATATAGTAGTCCAAAAATATGAATTCTTATTTTTCCTAGAAATACATTTGTAAAAAAAGGATCTTTCTCCTTTTCGTATTATCTTATTTTTCCCAGAAATACATTTGTAAAAAAGGATCTTTCTCCTTTTCTTATTATCTTATTTTTCCCAGAAATACATTTGTAAAAAAAGGATCTTTATCCTTTTTTATTTTCCCCAGAAATACATTTGTAAGAAAGGATAAAGATCCTTTTTTTATTTTAAACATAAATGATTTAAGGAGTTCAAAAGCTCAAAACGTGCCCTACATCAGCTACCTACCCGACGTCATTTCGCAAGTGATAAAATAAATTATTCAAGAGCTCAAAGTATTCGCTACATCAGCTCGAACCTACCCACCCTACACCTTTGCGCAAATGATTATATGATGATAGCAAATGCCCACATACAGATTTGGCAATGGCAATAGCAATACGTTTGACAGTTAGTATTCTATAAATTCTATCCTATCGAGATGCCCCGTTATGAAACGGAGCGACCGATTGACATGATTTTCAGTTTTTCTATATTCAATAAAATAGGACAGATATATGAACTACGCGGAGAGAAATATAGAACCGAGTTTGAGCAATCTTTTAATTCATATTAGTTGATATTCACAAGTTGTTGTTGAGAGTCGAGAGCTCATGTAGTCGTTGTCTAAGAGGCCTCCTAGCTAAATAAAATTACAAATAACCCCCCACGCCTCTACACAACGCCCCCCTTTTCTTTCTGGGTCTCTTTCCGCCCCCCCTGATACCTGCAGCGCCCACAAGGGGGCCTTCGTTTACACTCTCAGATCCGGCTACTATATTTTTTTCACTGCGTGCTGGATGTTGTCTATTCGTTCGAATATTATCTAATAATGAACGCTGGGTCTCAATTTGTGTAATCGTGTTGCGTGATTTTCCATAATAAAGTTTAACGATTTGTAAACGTTGTTCAGGCGTAGGTCTTTCCATTATGAAGTGCCAAACAATACTGAACAATTATGATGCTGAACTATTTATGAGGAAGATGGCAAATGGATCAGCATTTTTTCGTACTTTTAATTCAAAA
The DNA here is from genome assembly GCF_024586455.1 of Bactrocera neohumeralis. Classification (NCBI taxonomy): domain Eukaryota; kingdom Metazoa; phylum Arthropoda; class Insecta; order Diptera; family Tephritidae; genus Bactrocera; species Bactrocera neohumeralis. The sequence goes on from NC_065921.1 coordinate 40,547,016, forward strand.
TAACTTTTTATTCAAATAAATAACTAAAAGTAAATAACTAAATATTGGTTTCTGCCACAGTATCTGTCTAATGTCTGGTATTCTGGGCTTGTGCTCCCGGCTCGTGAACGCAAATGTACGTGCACAAAACCGAATCGCCACAAAGCGGTGTCAGAAACACTCGCAGCCTCGTCAGCAGCAATTATAATAGCAACTAGAAAGCAGGTCAGATTAATTGGCTTTATTGGATTTGAGGAGATATGGACTAATTTGACTGCCGTTCGCACACATACGCACGCATAGCAATGCAGGTATAACCGTAAACCTGCCATACACAACCAGCAATAATTGCATTGCTAAAGTTTACACATACCACACACGCACATGCGCAAACGTGAGACCGTTCACAAACACATCGACACAATGACATTGGAGGGGGAAAATTCGCACGTAAATTTGTTGGAAATTACATTTCCGAATCCAGCATAACATTCCCTTTCACACACTTGGCAACAAACTATCAACGCCTTGGCTCAAATAAAGTATGCAGATTTTGTGGATTGTTGTTGTTGTTATTGTAGGGTGTGTGTATTATAGTTTTGGGTTGGAGCGTTTGTCATTTGATAGACTTGCAACTTCTTTGCAACACATAAATTTATGAGTTTGCATGTATCTCAAAAATATGTCAACACAAGTGCTCGCGTGAGCAGCACGTGTTTGTTTGTGTGTGTAAGTGCAACAAAAGTGACGTGCCTTGGAGGAGCGCAAAAAAGTATGCAGATATATTCATATAGAAAAGTACAAGTAAATAACGGTAAAGCGTAGTGAAGTGAAGAAGTGAAGATGAAGTGAAGCGTGTACTGTCTTCTATTACACACACACATATACACGTGATATAAAAATCACAAAGTGTGCGTGTGTGCTCGTGGAAAGTGTATTGTTGCCCCCTGCTGTTGTTAAAAGTAAATCAGTGTCAGCGTGGCGCGCAACGAGCTGGCGCATGTGTTGACTGTTATGACACGCGTGATCACGCACACACACCAACACACGCACACACATTTATTTACGCGTGTACTTTCACTAGCCAAGCGCCCGCTGCATATTCAGTGTCACATGTGTCGCCCATGTTTGCTGGATATGTATCAGCTGTTTGAGTGTATTTGTAGGTGTCGTGTCTCCGTTATTGCTGCATGTCTGCTTAATGCATCAACGGTTAACTGAGTCTTTCGTTTTCGGGCGAAGTGCGCGTATCTACGACCGTATGCATGTGTATTTGTGTGTGTATTCTCTTGAAAATAAATGTACATTTAATATTCGCAAATTAAATGTGAGACAGTGGAGCTGCAAAAGATTCGCTTGACATCACAATTATAACAAAGATGTGAAGATGTGCACGTGAGTGTTGAGGTTATGAATAGTTTTTCGTATGAGCAAATAGCTAAAGTTGCAAGGATATCATAATCAACATTTCATAGATAACGCGGATAGTGAGAGAAGTTTTGGAGAGCCTCTTTGCCGCACTCTGTTTCAAATCTTTTTGTTAAAAGCTGCTTGAAGTTGTTGTTAGTAAATTAAAAATCGGTAATTCTCATAATTTAAAGACGACCATAAATTACCTCCTACATTTGAAACTTCGTGTCCCTAATTGGCCATGGTGAGTGTGTCCGGGCGGTTATGCGGTTACGGTTTTACGGTTATCAATGAACACCATTTTTATATCTTGACTGGATATACCACGACTTTTAGAGAAAATTACACTGGGGTACAGTAATTTTGGGATTGTGATGTTATGGCTATTTCTTGATAACTTTGGATTGCTAAAACCGAAAATGATAGTAAAAAATTCCTAACGCCAAGGATTTTTGAGTTATCAAGTAATATAAAATGTAGCAGATATCACAGCAACTTGGTTCATAGTAAAATTGGGTGCTAGACCCTTACATCAAGAATTATATATGTATGTCAGAGCCATTAAATTTCAACCTTTTCATAGTATGAAGGGGCTTTATGGGAGCCAGTGTAAAAATTGGACGAAAATATTGCTCGACGGATGTTTAAATGAGTTAAGCATCCACCCCCTCTACCCGGTAAAACAGGCGCATTCTAGTACAACAGCGCAATTCACCACAACTAATAACACCACTCAACATAACTCACCACACTTCTACACTATTCAACCCTTTCAACCAAAAGGATGAACAAAAGGGAAAGCGGACACAATTCGTTTACACACAGCGCCGCGTCGACACCTTTCGCCAGCACATACATTTCGGTACACATCTTATCAACAGCACTTCAACTTTCGGTTTGCGACACCCATCCCACACATTTAAGTTGTAATAAAAACGTTCGACATCGTCTCCACCAATCTCCGCCGCGCTAAAGCTGTACACTTCGATCGCCGTCTATCCTGCGCGCAACGCTCAGCTTCAAATTCTAAAACAGCCGGACGCTATCTCACTAATGCTCCGGATTATGCGCTCGACCATGATCCGAAGCAATTCGATCGCCAGCACCGGCGTCATATTTATTAACTTGTAAAAATACAAACTTAACGCTTCAAATAAAATTGTTAAATACAATCCTAAAATTCAGATATTTTCATTTCAATCAAAGCAGTGGTGTGTGTTCCCCAATAAATTGGGTAATTGGGTATATATTTAAATAACGGATTTCAACCAAATTACGGTACGATATATTTCGAATGTGTCTACTTCCCATATAACACAATTCAACGTTCCATTTGACTTTTTTCTTTCTAGAGTATAAATTAAGAAGCAATTTATATAACGCGATAAAACTATGTACGACGCCTTTATCTTATAATATAAATTGTCCAAGTCTAACAAAAGCTGTTTCCCTAAGTACCGAATATTTGGATCCCAGTACAGTTGTTTTTTTATGACAAATATCAGTCTATGTTTGGGGTATATAATTGTATGTCGAAAATGGATTGAATCATGTCAATATATCCCTTAGCTCCCATATACCTCATACAACCATTGAATATGTCGGTTAGTGTATGTTCGGTAGCACCCGAAATGAGCCATTCTTTACTTGTTTTTAAAATAACTTTTTTAAGGGATTATATACATATTGAATTTTCCAAAACTCGATTTTTTTAAATTTTTTTTTTAATGTTCATTTATTTAAGAATACACACAGAAAATTCCGGTGAATATTTTCGAATTTACGCGCAAATTTGAAAACGCATTTCAGAGTGCTGGGGAGTGCATTCCAAACTTTAAACGCGTTTTTCTTAAAATGATGTTTTCAAAGTCGGCAACCAACATTACTCAAAAACAGCTAAACCAATTAGTTTCAAATTTTACTACGAGCTATGTAAATATATTTTTTTCAACGATATTTTTTTTATAAACAATTTATGCCGAAAGTGATTTTCATATTTTAGAAACCGTCATTTTGTCAAACAAATTTAATTTGCCTATTCCTCCGATTTGCTTTACTAGACTTAACATTACTTTAACGAAATCTGTTTGTATATAGTGGTCACAGCAAAACGGCTGTTTTGTGAGAAGCTCCCGGAGATCAGCTGTAGTTCCTTACCAAATAAATATTTTTACTATCACTTAGTCTTAAAATACAGTTAAAAGATACCATAATATGTGTACAAATTTTTGGATCAATAAATTTAAAAATTTTCTCAGAAAAAATTCTGGAAAACTCACTTTTTCCGCCTTCTAACTCTATATAACCCTTTAGTTCAACTTACGGTATAAATTATACCAGTGACACGAAATTTGTACGTAATGCAAAGTTTTTGAACTCAAATTCGTAATCAGGACACCTCAAACACCGCACAGACCTCTTAGCACATCATTCGAAATCAGAAAACAGTTATTTTTTTATTGGATGGTTCAGCCAAAGTAAATATTTTTTCTTATTTTTTGTTCAGTTTTGCTTCGTTGTAGTGAAAATGCGTACTATTAAAAAGTTCAACAAAATTTATTATTAAGTAAATGACGAACAATTTGAACTTTAATTTTTATTCACAATATATTATACACACATACAATCTTAATATCAATATGTAACTTCATTTAACAGTATCCAATGCTCACTTCCAATTAGCCAGCACCAGCGCAGACACTGTGTGTGCTGCTTTCGATGCCCGCAACGGTAACTGCCGACCGACTATCAGGCTGCCTACTTCCGCCTTCCGCTTCGCTTGTACTGACGGTGAATCCACCTGCTAACCTGATTGCTTGTCGTTTACTATTGTTTTGTTGTTGTTGTGTCTTGTCTTTTTAGTAGCACCATTGCTAGTAATAACTCTTAACAGGCGCACCGGCAATAAAGCAACTGCTACAGTAACAACAACAGCACTGAACGTACCTATGTAACTGATTGCAATAAATGAATGAATGAATGAACGAACGAGCGACTGAATGAGTGAATGAGAGGACGAGTGAATGCATGAATCAACGAGTGAGCACTGCTGTCGGTGCTTTTTATTGCCATTCAATACGAGTGTATGGGGTCTTTGTCTGGCTTGCGCTGAGGACGGCAAACCGGCAAGCAGGCAGGCGGCTTTATTCACGAAGCCAAAGAGTCAGCGAAACGTTATTCAATTGACATAGTTATGTCAGTTGGTTGATCTCGATTTTATGCTTTTTTCATGTTCATTCAATATAGTAAATTTAATTTATTTTTCGCTGCAATTCAGTGTTAATACAATTTTGCCACGACTCACTTAGAATAATTTTAGAAAAAGCGGCATTATGTCAGAAGTCAATTACACATATATGTCAATAATATATCATTTCTATAATTCGTGCCGTCGAAATGGATAAGTTGACACGAAAGTGTCGCTTACGTCAGAAAGAGTCATAGGCATGGAAATCAAAAAGTACCTATTAGCTAAGCAATATCTCCTTGCCTTCACACAGACGTCATTCAATTTGACATAATTGACTAAAAAACCGATGAAAATGAAAATGTTTGCTAAAGAGATTTGTATTTTTGTAGGATTAAAAAGATGTATAGTTGCTCCAAATTTTTAAACAGGGTTTAGTAAAATGAAGTTAGAAAGTAGTCAGTATAACAATTTAGTATTTGAATTTTTGTCTTATCTAAATAATAAAAAGCATCTTTATCTTGATCTTGATCGGTCTGTTACAACTATATTTTTTAGTCTCATTTGAACAATTTGTTCGTAGATTGTAGTGTTGGCCTGAATAATAATATATGCAAAATTCAGTGAAGGTCAATTAAAAAAATGTTCATATATAATCAACCAGTTTGCGGTTCCGACAAATGTGCAACTTCAATAATGTATAAAAAGAGCGATTTAGAAAATTGTATTCGAATATTAAAACCGTTTGGTCATTGATCCTTAGTAGCAGCAAAAGTTTCTTTTGGTATTGACGACGCTGTTCGAACCAAAGATTTTTAGAGACTCTACAAATTTTTATTCCCCAATTCTGACCATAAACTGTAGTCCATTTATGTAATTCAAATTTGGATTTCTAGTTGGCCACTCGCTGCCACTGCTGGGTAGCAAAAGCCTTGTGTAATGGAGCAATATTTTGCTGGAATATCCAATCCTCCCTAACGAAGAGACTATTGCACTGTTTTGCCAAGCTTTCTAAAATGTATTGCAGATACACTTTTGCTCCAGTTTTAATGGCTTTTTCCACAGAAGTGAAAATGTGTAACACCTTTACAAGAGACCATCCACTAAACCATTACTGCTGGATAGTGACCACGCGGAACTCTTGGAAAAACATTTTTTGCGAATTTGGAAGTTATTGAAAACTTCTTCAACAGTGAAATTATTACTTTTAAGATACATGACACTGCTTACAAGTTTTATTAATCAAGTAAGGTTGGGCTAAGTTCGGGTATAACCGAACATTACATACTCTTGCAATTAGCAAAAATCAAAGTTCGAGAAATTCCTTCAAGAAAATATGGGAGCTGGCGGTAGTTTTCACCTAATTTTATCTATTTCTGCCAGTAACACATACTATTAAAAAAAATATCTTCCCTGCATTTCATTGAGGTACTTCTTGATTTGTGTACTAGAAAGTGAAAGAATCCAATTTTTACCCAGGCTTCCATAACCCCTCTCATACCATCTCTGGTGTAAAATTGTATGTCTCTGGTGTATTTAATTATTGATTTATTGCGCTTTTCGTAGTTTTGAACAGTCCGCTTATGTGGGGAGTGGACGGGATTATCTTCCGATATCAACTATTCTAACACTTTCGGTGGGAGTGCTTAAGGGATTTATCTTGAGTGAATTTGACTATTGTTGCCTTATTGTTTTAGAAGAGCATAAAGAATATAAACTGAGCTGAGCTGAGCTGAACTGAAAGACAGATGGAATGCGTTACGTAGTTATAATATATAAACAGAAATCCGTGGGGTCTTGGATACAAGATTATAATGAGAAAACTCTTTCAAAACAATCAACCTCAACTATTTAACACATCCTGATGATACGAAAAGATAAAGGAGACCCAGAAATAAAACTTATTGAGGCCAATAGTCGTTCTCACGACAATGGATATAAGACATATATTCAATAGCGCACAATGGGTCAGTATGATAGATGCACCAGAAAACTGATTAAAAATTCCAATCTACTTTATGAAGATGATATAAAGCATCTGAAAGACAAGGAACTATTTTATGAATGAAATCACGGCGTCAAAGAAAGGAAATCACCTCTGGAGCAGCGTAGGAAACCATACTTGGATCAGACTTACGGAACATCAGCTCTAATGACATTTTAAACATCGAAATGCAGTTCCTAGTTGATTATGCGGACGGCTAAAAAGTTAGACACAGTGCTTGTGATAAACGGTGTCATGCTAATATATCTGCTTGGAGTTACCAAACACATGAACGCAAGTTCGGTGGACAAAGGAATGCAAAGGAAGATGGACCGCCAAACTAATAAAAGATATACAGATGTGGCATAGTAGGAAATACGGCGATATAAACTACTACTTAACACGGATGTTCGCCGGTCATGGTTATTTACGAAAATACCTGTACAATATGGTAAAATCGGAAAGTCCTGCATGTATTTAAGGACACGAACCACTTGACCACGCAAACTACAAGTATATCCTTTTTAGTGGCCATGATGCCCTGAATCAAGACGAAAGCGGTCCCGGGGCAAGGAAATTCCAAGGCAGTCTTAGTTTGTACACCACTTACGTTGAATGACGTTCCCTTTATGGTACGAAGTCATTTTAAACACTCTTTACGGCCTAAGAAAACAAAATTACGCCCATCTACGATCTTCAAACTAACTTTTTTGTCCACGAAATGTGTGTACCAAGTTTCATCAAGATATGTAAATTTTTATTCAAGTTGCAGCTTGACCGGACGGACGGACAGACGAACAGACAGATAGCCACCCGAGTTTCAACTCGTAACCCTGATCATTTATATATATAACTCTATAAAATCACTCTGTTGGAATATAGACGGTCCGTTGCTCAAATCCTAATGACGCAAAATGATATTGGTGCCAATAAACGCGGGTTGAGTCAGGCGCCCACAAAGTCAAGCAAAAAACGTCGGAGTGCGTCGGCTGCAACCTATGGTCGATTAGGTAACTTGGGAGCACATTGGCCAATATTTGGTGAAACAAGAAAGATGTGAGATGTGTAGCATAAACATTATTCGGACCAAACCGCATTCGAAATGCAAACATTGCGGCGTACTTTTGTGCTGCAATGAAAAAAGAACTGTTTCTAGCGAATATCATGGCATTAATAAATGCAAATTTTTAAGCTCCTCAAACCCCACCGTAGGTTCTAGCCATGTCTTTTGTGCACTACTATATCCATGAAATTTATAATTATAATGATAATTCTGAATAATTTTTTCTGAACTTGGTCAACTAAGGGTTAAGTATCATAATGTTTACTCAAGTTATCGCTTACACGAATTAATGCAATCATTCAGAACTCAACTCGAAGGAAGAATAAATAACTGAGGCACAATGTTAGCTTGGTAATAGAAGTTGAAAATTTTCTCTAATGTAAAAATTTCGCCTACAAATTGGGACAGGAAATAGCCAAATTAGGATTCAGAAGACACTTTACGAAACAATTAAAAAATGTTAATTGACGGGGTAAGTACTCAATAGCCTATGCATAATATTATAGTTGTGGCCTTCATAGTTGTAGTACAAAAATGCTTTCACTTTTCTCACAATCACTCAAGTGAAGCTGAGCATTTCGGATTTTATGCATTTGTTGCGCACGACTGACCCAAGAATAGCGCTGAGTTAGGTAGAAACATGTACATTTGCTGTGTTTCTATTTCTTTACAAAAGTCTTTGGTACACTCTTTGAATACGTGCACATATTGCTCACAAATTTACGGGTTTAGCGCAAAATAATGTTACATTTTTAACTTCTCCGCTGCACAAGCACAAATCTTGGGTAAACACAACCTTCAACTTGAGTTAGATTCAAACGAAATAAAGGTTTTATTGTGCGAATTTCCAATCTGCTGACTCTTTCATTCTTTCAATAAACAACTACGTTAACAATATGTTTGCCAGTTGCTCATAAAACCGTAACTTATTACATAAAGTGGAGTGTGCCAAATGTGATAAATTTTGAACGAAAATTACGCACTGCTGCATTCACACACGATTGTTTGACCCCTGTGTGAGGCCCAATAGAGAAAATTTAAGCAAGCAAAATTATTCAGATCGCACTTGTTCAACATATAGCAGCCATTAAAACATCTCGATAAAATTGAAGATAAAGGCCTTTGTAGCCTTTTATGCTATGAAAAAGGCACCTGTGAAGAATAGTATAGCTTCGATTCAGCCAAAGTTAAGGTGTTTTCTTGTTTTATGCTGGAATTAGAAACATATGTATCACATATTTATATATATTAACATCCTTTTATTTGAATCGACTATTTCCTGTCCCCATATTAACGGCTAATCCAAGTAGAGGTATTTTTTTCAATAGAATTTTTTTGTCAGATCACGCGTGAGCTGTGTCAAACTGTCATGCCATTTTTGAGACGAAGAGCAATCTGAAGAGATTCAATAGATGCCATTTCATCTAGGAGGGTCGATTGGCCAGCAAGGTCGTGTGATATCACCCGTTATACTTTTTCTGTGAGGTAATGTTAAGCCTAAGGTCTACGCAGATAATACCGCTTCGATTCAGGCTTAGAGCAAAACATAATGCGTCTCAATCGTCAGTTACCAATCGAAATGTTCGAACTTCTTCTTCTTCTTAATTGCCGTAGACACCACTTACGCGATTATAGCCGAGTTAACAACAGCGCGCCAGTCGCTTCTTCTTTTCGCTACGTGGCGCCAATTGGATATTCCAAGCGAAAACAGAATATTTCTCTCGAAAACTCGCAACGTCGACTCATTGGTTGCTGTCATCGCCCATATCTGCACCATATAGCAGGACGGGAATTATGAGCCACTTATAGAGTTTAGCTTTTGTTCGTCGAGAGAGGACTTTACTTTTCAATTGCCTACTCAGTCCGAAGTAGCACCTGTTGGCAAGAGCAATCCTGCGTTGGATTTCCAGGCTCACATTGTTGGTGGTGTTTACGCTGGTTCCAAGATAGACGAAATTATCTACAACTTCAAAGTTATGACTGTCAACAATGACGTGAGAGTAAAGTCGCGTGTGCAACGACTGTTTGTTTGATGACAGGAGATATTTCGTCTCGCCCTCGGTCACTGCCAGACCCATTTTCTGTGCTTCCTTGTCCAACCTGGAGAAAGCAGAACTAACGGCGCGGGTGTTGAGGCCGATGATATCAATATCATCGGCATACGCCAGCAACTGTATACTCTTATAGAAGATGGTACCTTCTCTATTGAGTTCTGCAGCTCTAATAATTTTCTCCAGCAGCAAATTGAAGAAGTCGCACGATAGGGAGTCGCCTTGTCTGAAACCTCGTTTGGTATCGAACGGCTCGGTGAGGTGCTTCCCGATCCTGACGGAGCTTTTCGTGTTGTTCAACGTCAGTTTACTCAGCCGCAGCTTTGAAATCGACGAAGAGGTGGTGTGTGTCTATTCTCCTTTCACGGGTCTTTTCTAAGATTTGGCGTTGTTGATTTGCCAGCTTTCAAGCCACACTGATAAGGTCCAACCAGTTTGTTGACGGTGGGCTTTAATCTTTCACACAATACGCTTTATAGAACCTTATACGCGATGTTGAGGAGGCTTATTCCACGGTAGTTGGCGCAGATTGTGGGGTCTCCTTTTTTATGGATTGGGCAGAGCACACTTAAATTTCAATCGTTGGGAATGCTTTCGTCCGACCATATTTTACAAAGAAGCTGATGCATGCTCCTTATCAGTTCTTCGCCGCCGTGTTTGAATAACACGGCCGGCAATCCATCGGCCCCTGCCGCTTTGTTATTCTTCAGGCGGGCAATTGCTATTCGAACTTTTTCATGGTCGGGCCGACCGAAAACCAATGGTTTCGGTTGCAGCTGTACGTAAGGAATTTGAAATGTCGTCGCACAGTTCCCTTATACCGAGTTGCTGACGAGTGCTCTCAGAGAACAGGAGTGCAAGCCGAGTAGCAAATCGTTCGGCTGTCTGTTGTGATTGCAGCTTCTCGACGTCGAACCTTCCTTGTGTTTGTTGGCGTGCGTTTGTCGCTGCACAGAGGCGGTAGCGAATCTTGGCTGCAACAAGATAGTAGTCCGAGTCGATGTTAGGACCTCGGAGCGCACGCACATCTAAAATACTGGAGACGTGTCTTCCGTCTATCACAACATGATCGATCTGGTTGGTAGTTTTTCGATCCAGAGACAGCCAGGTAGCTTGATGAATCTTCTTATGCTGGAATCTAGTACTACAGATAACCATATTTCGGGCCCGACGAAGTCGATCAGCCTCAACCCATTTGGGGATGTTTCGTCGTCTAGGCTGAATTTACCGACCGTAGTGCCAAATATACCTTCTTTGCCCACCCTGGCGTTAAAGTCGCCAAGCACGATTTTGACATCGTGGCGGGGGCAGCTCTCATAAGTGCGTTCCAAGCACTCATAGAAGGCATCTTTGGTCAAATGGGTCCCAAACCCAGCGCACAACCCTGTGTAGGTGGTTGTTCGAACTAGTCATCGAAAATTGGACTCAATGGATGGATCATCTGAGATATAGCCGCGGCCAATATTTGAAAGGGATAATCTGCAAAAAAGAATGTTTATTCGAATGATAATAAATATTCCACACTGAATTTGAATTATCTGTGTTTTCTTTTATAAAATAGGGAACCTCGGAATGAATCACCCATTACATCCGAACACACGAATATCAAACGGTGCATAAAAATAAATTGTCAGAATAAAAATTATTATCATCGTAATCCAGAAAGTTCTCACTAACGAATTGCTTGTTAAACTTTACTATCCCCGAATTCTATTTCAGTAAATGTTTTTAGGTGATAGTGTAGGAAGGGAATATATGTATACATAAAAAATAATTTAAAGAAACACATTTTTTTTCCTGCCTTCAATTCCTTTAATGCGCCGATATGCGGTGATGAATCAATATAGAATTTCTTGAAATATCAATTTAACGAAAAGAAAAGCGGATTAACTAACCAAGGGTGACTAACAATCACTTGAGGAAAATTTATCAAAAGAGAGTTTGAGTTCCTATTTAAAGAATTAACTCAAAGTAAATGGAATATTTTGGACATCAGCTAGACAACCAAGCACATGCAACCCATTTATGAAAAAACAAGAACGGTGAATCAGTTGATAGCTCATAGAAAGTACAAAACAAAAGCCGGCACTAAAACAGCAGTGTTTCGAAATCAACTATCTGAGTTTTGATCTCATAAAAAAAATGAAACTTACTCTTTCTCAATAATAGACAATAGACTGAATGATTTATATGGAGTAGTCATTGTATAATAACAACTATTATTCGGCAACAATAAAAAAATAAAAAATAAAATGATGAAGCCTAGCACCCGGAAGTACAAAGAAGGACAAAATATTCCCTCTTAAGCTCTTTAATTTGTGACGTGACATACCACGCTATGTATATTCCAACTAACTGACTAATCTCAAACATGTAATAGTACTAGGCTCACTATTTCCACTTGGGTATACCTCAGGTCGAATTGCAACTGTATATTCATGTGCCCGCGTTACGGGATTTGCCATTGTGCATTTAGTGTTATAATTCACTTCATTTTGTTACATAATAAGGTCACTACTCAAGGGCATACCGCCGACATTCGCTGAAAGAATGGAACTGCTTATATCGAATTCATATCTACCATAAGTACACCTATATGTTTGTATGTAATTTAAATATATAAAATGGTTGCAAATTTTCTACCTCAATGAATGCCAATACAAAGGATTTATTTATTATTGATGCGTAATGTATTGTTGTTGTTTGCATACAAGTTCATATCGAGTAAAGTGCAGCCATACAAAACTGTCTGACTAACTGCGGTACCCTGCTGCACGTGCTGCGACTGAGTCCTATATATACGTAATGTACCTATTTGTTGCCTCCACGTATCCATGTCATGGCTGCAGTTACTGTCACACATTCAGGTATGAAAGGTTTTTTTATTCATGGCGGTTGCAGCTTGGCCACGTTGTGCCAATTTAGAATTTCCTCTACGGCAATAGAAAGCAGGTAAAAGTTTTGCTAATCTACTTCCACGCTTTCATAAAGGTTATGTGACCTTTATCTAACAAGAAAATTTCATATATTTAGTATTAGTTCTGAATAAAAACTGTGCTGACAAAAATAGCGATTTGAGCTATCGAGACAAAATTGTAGTGACGATTTATTTCTCTGAATTAATGGAAGACTTGATTTTCTCTTATACTAACACCTTGTACTGCAGTAAATATGGAAAGGCTCAGATGATACTTTTGTAAAAGTTTTTGGTCTGAAATGTACAGCAATCTACGCTGCCTTCAATTGCCCTTCTGTACTCACATATCAATAACATGATAAACATCTTATTATACACTTTTTTGCTATAAGAAATAATGATAAGAAAGATATCATCGGTCAATGACCTGAAAAATGAGGAACCGATAACGACTTCACAAATTATCTTTTTTTTATCGCGAAGAAAGACTCAGGTGGAGAAGGACCTGGATGCACTTTGTATATCGAATTAGCGCCAAATAGCAAGAAGAAGAAATGACTCTAATATCAGACTACCGGACCACTGTAGCGTCTTTCAAGCGGAGGTAGCTGCCACCAAGATATCGGTAAATGTGCAGCTTCTAAGTGCAGCTTCTTTCAGAGAGGTGTGCATTCCCTCCGAGAGCCGTGCTGTTTTACTATTTTGAGCTCGCTGACAGTATGCTCAAAACAAGCCAAAAAGTACATGACCTCATTAGAAATATCATCAAGCTTCTTACATATAATACTTTTATTAGTTCCCGGCCACAGCGAAATCGCCGGAAACTGCAAAGTTAATGAGTTTGCTAGAAAGGCCACTCAATTCCCAATTTCTGATGTCTTCTTTCGTTCTGACACTGGACCTTTAGACCTCCAGTGAGCTCAGCAAGCACTGGTCAACAACCACAGCTTATGCGACCGTGAGAACTTTCTGTCTCCAAGTGAGCCGTAAGAGGTTCTCCGAACAACTTGCACTTAGTTTGCTATCTCGTCGCAATTCTAGGTGTTCTGAATGAACAGTCTTCAATAGATTTACACACGGTGCGGCTAAATATTATGTCCGCTGGTCTTTGTCAAAACTGTATGGAGGAAGGAGAGGTGAAATCATCTCGTTACTTCTTCTTCTACTACCCGGAAGTAGACTGAGATTGAAATTGACACACCTTGGACGAACGTAGCAAGTGGCTGGGATTGATATTAAACGCCTTAATAAATTTGTTGTCAACTCAAAACGTGTCGTCGTTTTAGGAGGACCTGGTGACACACTTTTAGGAGTTTATGGGTAACACTAAACACATATAGTATATATGTCCAATAGAAATCTATCGATTCCGGATAAAATAACATATTCTTGAAAAGAACCACTCACTAAAGAGCCTTCATGCATTACCTGGTAAACCCACGCATTATCTTTAAGACGATCAGGACAAAAACAAGGGAAGAAAGGTTAAAATTCGGTGGAATGATGCATCGGATTGAAAAGCTGCAAAAGTTATATGCAAAATGGTAGATCAAGAGTACACACAGTTCTTACTCACTTTTAATCGAAGAGACTGTAGGAACATGATTAGAATAATCACTGTACACAGTTTGGTAGCGACTATCGCCTAAAGAATGAGGCTGACAGATCGAAATGACTGCAGCAAATGTCATGACCAAGGCACCAGAAAAACAATGGACCATCTCTTGTGCACTTGTTCCGCAGATTCTAGGCACTGAAATTCGTAACAAGCACTGGCATTCTGAAGAATGACTACTTGTCATGATATACTTAACGGCACTCCATTTGGCATCGTTAAGAACCAAAACTATGTGTGACTCACGAGCCTTCCAGAATAATCTAATCTAAACTAATTCGAAGCCGTCATCATTAACATAGCTTCACGCTATAATTTTAAACAGCTCATGTTGTTTTCCACGAAACGGTGGCCAAGTAAAGGAATATGGCTTTCATTTGGTAGTTGTAAATTTCAAATGGATATAATATCTGCACTTTTCTCTAACACATACTTTCTTAAAATGTCAATTATATTACAAATAAATTCAAGATAAATTAGTGTCCTTGTTTGGCAATTAAATCTATAGAAGCTTCGAAATTGAATCATGCCAGTACTGTGCTCTGTGTGAAACCGCATAAGTTTACTTAAAATGGATGTTGGAATTTGTTGTTGCATATTTATGCAGAAATTTGTACAAATAACTGCATCCGTTCCTCGCCTGTATGTATTTCCAAATTTAATCACAACCAACAAATAGTTAATTAAATATAATTTACTCACACAAAATGGGTATTTGTGAATAATTATGAGTATACATAAGTAAATATTTGTAAATATGTTTGTGCATTGGACTTATCGAGCACATATTTTATGGAATTACCTTGAATTTAATAGACGCTTTCGTTTGGAATAATTGCGGTCTCCATAATTTATGTACTAATTATTGGTTCTAAAGAACATTTTCCTTTCACTTCTTCCTGCCAAGTTGATATGTCATGTGTGGGTGTGAGTCTGTGTGCGTGTATGTTGCTTGAATTTATTGACGTTGCATAATTACAATACTAATGTTTATTTTTAGTTCATATTAAGCGTTGTTGTTGTTGGTGTATATATGTATAAAGACCACTTAAGTGGAATGGAGCAAGGTCGTAGGTGACTTGGCCGATGTTGATGTACGAGTTCGATAAGTACATATCTAATGATTATTGATGATTTTTCTAGCAATTATGAGAGTTTTCGTAGCGCAACTCAGCAATGTGGATTTTCACATAGATATTTATAAACACAAATGCACAGGCAGCTTTATTTATATGAATGTATGCATGTGCACTAGGGTGTTCGTTTTTCTCCAATTTATTGTGGTTTAATATTGAGAGTTTTGTTTTTTTCGTAAAATGGAAAAGAAGCAAATGTAAACAAGCTCTTTATTTGCAAAATTAAACGGTGCCCGAATCATATTTCTTTTTCCATGTATTTTATGGTGATGTGTTTTGAACTCTTGCAATAAACTTTTCATCTCCAAAGCAGATAAGCCCAGAGCTTTTGGTCTCTATGAAAGTTTTAGTATATACTACTATGAGCAAAAAATAGTAAGACCTTTCTGATAATTTTAAAATTCGTAATTTGTTCTTCAAATCTATGTCGTCCCCTTCAAAGTAAATCCCCTTGGATACAATACACTTGTGCCAACTCGGAACCGTAGTTGAAGCCAGTTTTCGTAATAGCAATGAAGCGGTCGTTTGAGTTTGCTGAACAGCTAGAAGTCACACGGAGCTAAATCAGGCGAATGCGGCGGTTGCAGCACGATAGTGGCTAAAATTTGACAAAAACCTAATGAAGAATCAATGCACTATGCGATTATGCATTATCGTGGTGCGAATAGCTTCACGCAAACGACACATAACACTCAAATAGTATCCCAAGATGACAGTTTAACGGGTAAACCTAATGAAGAATCAATGCACTATGGGATTATGCATTATCGCGGTGCGAATAGCTTCACGCAAACGACACATAACACTCAAATAGTATCACAAGATGACAGTTTAACGGGTCGGATGGAATTCGGAGCCCACCACAGATCAACAATCGATGAAAACTGTTTGACGGGTTTTTTCGGATTCGAGTAAAATTTTCCACGATATTCGGACATATTATCGTCTGTTTCCGCGTCATAAACGTAGATCCAAAACTCGGCGGCAGTAATAATACGATTCATGACATCCTGATAAGCGGAATGCATTGTTCCATCGACGTTAACGCGACTCTGTTTTTCGAAAAAATTTAGGGACTTTGGAACAAACATTTTCTTAGGCCCAAATGATCTTCCACTGAACCTTTCGATTTTCCAACGATGCCAGTAAGCTCTGTGACTATTAATTAAACCAGTTCCTTTATTTTGATGACGTGTTGATAATCAGTTGATGTTGATGGCACTCCTGGACGTGGTTCTTCGCCTTTTCTACCCTCTTTGAATAATTTGTGCGAATCAAATACACTTGCTCGCGACAAACAGTTATCACCGAAGGCCTTTTCCAACATTTCGAACTTTTCGGCACTAAAAATTCCATTTCGCACCCAAAATATAATGGAACTTGTTTGTTGAATAATTTCACATATCGCGAAAACGCCGAATGCACACTATGTACTTCAGAAAGATAGGCTTATGCTAAACACTAATGATTATTTTGATCTGACATTTGACACAGATGTTCTTGACAATCATACCAAGATACAAAAAAATATTTCAACCAATAGATTTTTGAAAGAAATTTCAATTAAAAGGTCTTACTATTTTTATAAAGATCTGAACGGATATAATTCAGTCACGGTGTAAACTAAAAATAAAGAGCTTGTTTGTGTTGGATCCCTATTTTACGGATGAAAACCGAAACTTGTGGTTGCGTTTGCAAAAAAATAATAAACTTGGGAAATAACTAACACCCTGATGTATAGTATGTACATTATGACGTTATGGGGAAGCCTTGCGGTGTTCATCCGAACTTTACTAATAAACAGGTATACTTACTATACAATTACTGGGCTATAGCTTAAGCTTTTATTCATAAGTTGTTGTTGTGTGCTTTTATATACAAGTTTCGGACTAACGCGAACTTATCATAGATACATATTGACATGCTGAGTAAATTGGAAATATTTCATATCTTACAATTCACCCTCCTCCTAACTTAGGATTGAGGTTATCATTAAGGGGGTATTCTACTCTAGAATTTTGAAAAATTTGATTTTACAGTTAGTTTAGTGACGCAGTACCTAGCCCGGTTCGGCCGTATCGAATTTTTTAAACGCGTTTTTCTCGAAACTACTTTTTTCCACACGGTACCGGCATTATCTCAAGTTCTATACAACCGATTTACTTGAAATTTTGTGTGAACTTTCTCTATATAATCCTTTATCATTCCTATAAGCATCGTGTCAAACTTTTTGTTTTCAATATTTAAAAAAAAAATCAGGAATTTCAAAAACAAAGCGTAAAAAATGATTTTTATTTTCAGGCAGTCGCCATTTTTTCAAAAAAAAAAATTTTCGTTTTCCCTGAGGTAGGGACTATAACAGCATCCTTATCAATGTCACCAGGATGAGACATTATTTTTTACACTTGTCTCTCACCACCATAATTATATTCATTTTTAATATTTTTTTGTAATTTTTTTTTCTGTATTCTTAAGATATCAATAAAAACACCATAAAAAAATGGATACTAAAAATATTTTTTGCTTTTTTTTGCGACACTTTAAAAATTACCTGAAATTCATGCTTCTAGAGTAGAAAACCCCCTGAAACCCTTAAACATTGAAAGAGCGACTTCAAAATCGTAATACTCAACATTTCTGGGAAAATATTAAAATATTGGCATTTGATTCTATCTTATAAATATTCATATGTGTAAAATTTAAAATAATTAATTATGTTGTTATTAAAATAACCAAATCAGCAAGATATTCTAAATATACTTACGTTAAAAATTCTAAACGGTGGCTTGGACTCCAAAAGCAGTGAAATCAAAATCTTGATCAATACGAAAACTTTTATATAATTACTTTGTAGATATATACTATATGCCGGCCATTAACGTAGAGTACTAACTGTAACAAGCATATACCACGGAAGTACACAAGACCTGATGAAAATAAATCCATTAGTTTTGCATTAAACCCATAGAAACCGAGACAAGTCTGTCACCAGCAAAATCATTCGCTTTAAAAAAGGAAAACTCTAAGGTGGATAGGTACGAACTCTCAGCCAAGCTGCCAAAGCTTGTGGCGATTCACGATCAATAAAAGTATATGTGGTCTCGCGCTGCTCATATGGAACACAATATCTCTCCTTTTGGCCAGAGTATCCGTTTCTGCACGATTGCGCATTCAGATGGTTAAATTAATGTCAGTACAGGTACAAATTAAAAGTTTGGCCCTATAAGAAAAGCATGCATAGTTGATAAATTGCAGGCCAATCCTGTCAAAGTTATAGAAAATCCTTCCCAACCAGCAATCCCCGACTTTATTGCAATCAGCAGTGTGAAGATCGGTTCATACGGAATTTTGTGTGAACTCATGTGTAACAGTTACGTCGAGTTTTTTTTTTTGTATTCAGCCGAATTAAAATCGTTTCAACCGGTATTCTGTGCAATGCTTGGCCCCATTCGAAGCAATGATTACTTGAAGGTCGGATTTACCCACTTCCATTATTTTATAGATATTTTCAACAACTGCTTTTCTATTTGACAACAACATACTTCAACTTACGCGGTTCTAGCCGAGTTCTCAACAGTCGTTCTTTCTTTTCTCTATTCCAAGCGAAGCCAGATCCTCCTTCACCTGGTCTTTCCAATGGAGTGGAGGTCTTCTTCTTCCTCCCCCGGGTACTGCGTCGACTTCTTTCAGAGCTAGAGTATTTTACTTCATTTGGACGACTTGACCAATCAACAATAGCCGTTGTCTTTTAATTTACTAAACAATGCCAATGTCGTCCTACACCTCGTGCAGCTCATTCTTTCATCGAATGCGATATTCGGCGTCGCCAATGTACAAAGGACCATATGTTTTCCGCAGAACCTTTCCCTCGAAAACTCGTAACGTCGACTCTTCAGATGATGCCATTGCCTATGTTTTCACTTTATAGCCGGACGGGAATAATGAGTGACTTAGGAGTTTTTTGTTATTCAAAATAGAGAATAGTACTTCTCAATTGCCAACTCAGTCCACGGTAGCACCTGTTGTCAAGAGTTATTCTGCGTTAGATTTCGAGGTTAAAATTGTTGTTGCTACTGGTTCCAAGATACACGAAATTATCTACGACTTCAAGGCTGTGTCAGTGAAGAGGAAGCCAAACTGCGAGTGCGACAACCGTTTGTTTGCTCTCGTTCACCATGAGACCCATTTTCTTCACTTCCTTATCCATTCTGGAGAAAGAAGAACTACATGATATCAATATGATTGGCGTACGCCAGTAGCTGTACAATCTTATAGAAGGTGGTACCGTCTCTATTTAGTTTTGAATCTCGAACTATTTTCTCCATCAATAGGTTGAAGAAGTCCCACAATCGGTAGTCGCCTTGTTTGAAGCCTCGTTTGGTATCGAACGGTTGGGAGACTGATTGTGGGGTTTCCTTTTTGTGGATTGGGCAGAGCACACTTAAATTCATCCGATCATATTTTATATATATATTAAAGAGCTGATGCATAATCCTTATCAGTTCTTCGACCCCGTATTTGCCGTTGTTCTTCAGACTGGTAATTGCTATTCGAACGTTATCATGGTCGGTTTCAACATCTCTTGGTGTTATGTCTTCAATGCCATTCAGCAGGCCGGAGAAGTGTTACCCTCCATAATTTTAGTATGTTCTGGGTATCAGGCCCTAGATCGCCTCTGGGGGTCCTACAAGAGTATGCTGCGGTCTTGAAATCTTATGTTAGTCACCACATTTGTTTGTAGAATTTTCGACCATTACCGTTGTTATAATTCAATGTTGTAGTAATTAACATAGCTTTATAATAAAAGTACAGGGTCTCCATTATGTTCTAAAAATGGCTTGGACCAAGTGACCACCGCGGTTGACTCGATTAAAATCCATCCAAAAGGACCAAGTTCAACCACTTTTCGCAAAAATATCAACAATTGCTTGTGGATATTACCACTCGAATTGAGATAATTTTGAATAAAATCGGGGTTAATAGTCATCAAGATTTGAACTTAGTCACCGAACATCCGACGAGCTTGATATTCGGCATTTACCTATAATCTTGAAAATCAAGTTTATTTAGATCTGTTAGAAGGACCTCATATATAGACATTTCTTATCGCTCTCTCTAGATCTTTTAACACGTACGAGTACATATATCTAATATTTCGAAATATCTCGGAACCTGGATCAATCTGAATGCAAAAAAAGCGACGTTCACTAGAAACTTATTTATTTTACATAAAAATTTATTTATTTTTCTAAATCTCAACGAAAACATATTCCTTCCGCATACTTTCAATTTGCGTTTTATTCTCAATCTCAGTAGCTCAATAGCGCACGAATAGCTACTGTATGTCGGACGTCGACGAGGAGAGTTAAATAATTATGTTGAAACTCACGCACAAAACTCTGCACCAGTCTTCGCTGAAGAGCCGGCGGCCATTTCACTGCAGCACATATGTGCGTTTGATAACGGTGTCTGCCCGAGCGCCTTCCACTTTCCCAACTCACTGCAGACAGTGGCAGCGATGTGGATGAGCTTGTACCACAACTCGCTGCATGGACTCATACCCGCGTATGTCTACAAGTATGCGCCGCATGGGGAGACTAATTAATTTTTAATTACTTTTTTCATATTGCTCGCAATTTTTCCAAGGCGCATGCCACGACAGCTCAAGCCAAAGTATCAGAGACTATTGTTTTATAAAACTGCAGGCAATGCACGGAACAGAAAAACAAAAGCGAAAAAAGAAAAAGATAAATGAAAATATAAAATTAAATAGCATACGCTGAGGCGCAGAGCACGTCCTCTAGAGTAACATGCAATTTGCTTTTAATTCTTCTAATTTTTATTTCTATTTTTCACTATTTTTTTTACACGTCTCTAACTTCGTTTTTGTCTTCACGCTCATTCGTTTAGTTATTCACTAGCGCTCCAGGCGATCCTGTTGACATTTCAAGGCATTTTAATGCTCGTTTAGTTCACTTAGAAACAATGGTTGAAAAGAAAACTGTTTGCGCTTAAATACAAACCCATCTATGCATACGTATGTATGTGTGTGCATGTGTGCGCGTGTACCTGTTTTTGCTCTTCCTCTGCCACGAGTGTTTACCACTGGCGGACTTTATTTAATTAGTAGTGGCTCATCCTTCCAGCAGTCTGGGCGTGGCTTTGCTGTTTTCGCTTTCGCTTTGTTAGCTCATGCTGCTGTTGTTTTTGTTGTTGTTGCCCATGCTCAGCAAATGCCAATCTACTGTAATTAGTAGAGCAAATATAGTTAGTTACCGACACTCTCACGTGCATACGAGCTATGAGCATTATTCAATACTCGTTCGTTTGTAATTGATAGTTGAGGCTTTTGAAAATTATAAAGTTTAATCAAACCTGCCACAAGCATGTCGAGCTACACTATTTGCTCCACACCCGCTAGTCGGCACACTGGTATATGCATATTTATGTATACAGCTTTGTGTGAGATAAGGTGAAATTTTCCATAATGAGCCAATGGTTTTGCAGTTGGATTACAGTTATATGTACTAATAGATTTATGGTTGCTAATTGTGCTGCTGAAAGTTATGAGCTCTTAGTCGATAAATCCACTCACACTATCAATAATTAAACCGGTGATTGGCTTGAACTCTTAATTTGAGGTTAGGAGTGTTTTGGAGAGGTCCAATTAAATTAACGAAATCATTTTTTCATTCCGAAAGATATAATAACGATCAAAGAGGTACTTAACGGCAACGGGCCATTAAATAAAACACATACATGCCATTCGATAATAAATTGGAAAATGAGCTAAAATTCTGAAATTGATTCCTGAAATTGACCCTTAATTGGGCAATTCCTGTTGGGTTGTCATAAAAAAATTGTTGGCGAATTTGGACTCACTTTAGGGAATGAAAGCAGTATGAGGTTTGTACAAAAATTGTCGTGAATTTTCTCGGGCTACATATATTAGAATTTCAATTGTTTTGTTGCGTTATGTTATGTTGCTGACATGGTTGCCCATTTTGAATGTTTAGTTAATTTTTCTCAGCTATTTTGCCTGAACGCGTTTTGGTTCATCTTCGATTTTTGTTTGTTTCTAAAAAAAGATCGAAGAATCTGTTCAAAATTTTGGCGACACGACTGGCTTGTGGTATTCGATATTAAGCAACTATCTGGGTATGTGTCGGGTCACCCGAGGTTTCTGTCAAAAATCCTCACATTGCTTAAGAGATCTTGGACTCAGTTCGCGACGATCCTCAACTGCTCCAGAGGGTGATAACTGGTGACGACTCATATGTTTATTTCTTCGATAGCAGGGTCGTCATGGAGCATGAGTTCTTGCCAATGGATCGAACGGCCAATAAAGAATATTACCTGTAGTTTGCGCAGACCAATCCGCCAGAAACGCTCGGATTTGTGGAAGAACAAAATAAAAATTATCCACATATTAATTTGTACGTAAAATCATACAACAGAAGCCGGTCAGTACATATCTAGAAATGCTTCATAACAATAATCCTGCGATTTAACACGCGATCTTTGAGGTTAGGACAGAGGTCCACTACACGATAATTCACTCACCAAAAGTTTCCTTTAATAAATTGATAGTTTCTTTCGTCTTGTTGGAACCAAATATCGTCCACACCCAATTCCGGCACGAAAAAGTGATTAATCTTGGCTCTATTGTGTTCCTCATTGACCATAATATAATGATCGGCTGAATTTTTTAAACAATGGAGTACACAAAATAGTGACTTTTTGAGAATATAACGTGTAAACAAAAGCTTGTCATTATCTTCATTCCATTTGCGAAAATTTTGGTTATTAACATAACAAAAATGAGGTTTATTGTTGTAAAAAATTATCTTGTGAAAATCAAGATAAGTGGCCATTTCGATTTGGGCCCACTAACCGAACGCGCCAAATCTTCCGTAAAGTGGATGGACTCATTGAGGTCTTCTTCGACATTCTGCTCCACAGCGGCGCTATCATCTTCGCACTGTACGTCAGCTATGTCTATTTATTATGAAATGACAAGCTAAGAAACTATGAAAAAACTATTTCCTGAATGAAATAACACGACTAAACAAACGTTCAATTTAAATCGCTCAACCTTGTTGGAAAGTAGATAGTCCGAGTACAATGACAAATAAAAGTATATGAAACCGTCCACTAACATGTGAAAGTAATAAAAGATTATGTCGCCCGAAACTTAGACATACATCTGAATACTACTTAACAAGGTGAAATCTACATGAACTACTTCGAGAAAGGCGAAAAAACACAGAACTTCACTATAGCGCATTACTGAACTGATTCAAGAAAAAAATTATAGTATTCAAGGAAATTCTTTCTCATCCACCGTGTTCTACAGATTTGCTCGGAACCATTTATTTTGGTTTTCGAAAGTGAAAAAGTCACTCGCTATGCAAACTGTTGAGCTGAGTGCGAAAGTTATTTTTGTATTGAAGACCGTCCCAAAAGGTGCTTCTCAGCAGGTTGTATAATCGCTTTTTCGTTATTTACCGTATTTGAGGAACAACAAATAGTCCAACTTTTACTTTTTCCTGCTAAGGTTCAATTTTTTTTTACAAATGTCGCTAAAATAATATCCTTCGTCGTCCAACGCTTTGACAATTAGTTTTACATACCATAACATAATAAGAAACCGCTCGGAGTTGCAATCCAGGAAGCCGGCGGATTTTCAGAAAGACAATACAGCTTCAGAAAACAGAGGTCCACCATCGATGCATCAAAAGAAGTTGTCAACACTGCAAAATGTGCAGTAAGTGGCAAAAAAAAATAGAAAGGTGGTACAAAAAAATATTCTGTACTGCTAAATGGACAAACATATTCAAAGCCCTATAAAAAAAAAGCGCCCCTCATTACCACATTGTCATTGATCTACGACACCAACGAAGGCACAAAGAGCTACCCTATTTCAAGTGAAGTATCATAAGAATCAGTATTAGGCCCTGAATGGAATCTCGTGTACGATGTGGTGCGAAGAATACAACGTTAAGCTAATCGCATACGAGAACGAACTTATAATAATAACTACTGCTAAACAACTTGATGACCTTCAAAATAAATGTAACGAATGCTTCAATAGTCTGCGCGAATGGTTTGCTTCCTTGAGTTTGGAACTGGCTGAGCACTAGGAAAATTGAGAAAAAAAAAAAACCTCTCACTATAGTAGAGTATGCGATTAATTCGCAGCTCCAGTTAAAGGGGTAATTTTGAACTCCAAACTGAAACTCAAGCTTACCCGTATATATATAAAAGAAAGTTGTGTTAGTTAGACCATTTATAACTCAAGAACGGCTGAACCGATTTGACTGAAAATTGATGGAGAGGTAACTTAGAACCAGCGTAAGGACATAGGATACGTTTTATCTCTTATGTCAAAATTTATTACAACTCATAAATACAAAAATTATGTTTCAAATCATAAACATATGTATGTTCAAAATTCGTGTTTATAGCAATCATTTGAATATATGCGTACAATTTTAAACAGATTGTTCCTCAAAAATAATTCAATTGCTAAGTATTTGGAATAGTAGAAAAGAACTGCAATCAAATACGCAGTGAAATAGATTATAACTGGCTCAGTAATCAGTCGTTGAGTATGTATTATACCACGTGCATCCCAAAAGATTGATGTCATAACCTTTCCAGCCGACTTTTTCGTCTTTCCACGCCTGAGAACCGGTTCATCATCTGCAGTTCACTAGAATGACTGTCGAATGGACTTCACTGGAAAATGATGGAGCTATGTTTCTATTGCCACATACCGACGCAAAAATTCGATTTTATTACGATAAAGGGCATTCAAACACTTCTCAGAATCAGTTATTTGTTGTTTTTATTGGATTATGAACTTGCGAGGCACCCACTTTGCACAGATATATATTTTCATCAGTGGATTTCCCTGAGCCCAAATGCAACAGTATTTTCCCCCAAGAAGCTATGCTCTATTAATACACGAAAAGCTTTATGATCCATTTTTTGTAAACTAACACAAGTTGCTTCACAAAAGTGCCATATCTCATTAACTAATAGTTATAATCCAACTAATAATGATTGTAGCAACGGCGAGAAAACTCAACCAAAAGACCCACAGACTTATAGTATACCTCACACCATACGGATATAACTAGACCACATGGGGACCTGGATTTTCACCTTATCCAAATATTAAGCAGGCAGGGGTGGTTCAAATTTCCAAATTATGTCAGTCCGTATTGTTCCATGTACGGGGTCCATAGAAGACTCTGAACACGTGTTTTTCCATTGTCCTCGATATTTGGGTATTTGGCGGCATCATTGTTTTTGTTTGGTCCATGCGAAATTAGCAAAACAACCTTGGAAAAAGTAGCGTCAGAAGATATGGTATTTAAGCTTCGTCAAAATTAACATTTCTCACTGCACATAATATAAACACGAATACAATTTTATATCAGAAATTCCACTAATAATACCGTTATTTAAAAATATACAACTGCTTATGTAAGCGAGGTATTTCTCACTAATATGCTTTTCTAAACCGTGCCAAAAATCTGTTTATACCCATGTGCACTTCACCGCAATTTCGAAAGGCATACTACTTGAAATTGTGCTTTCAAAACTCGAACTCAATTAGTAAATTTGCGAAGCACTTTTGTCGTCAGCTTTAATCTCGTCTCTCTCATTTACCGCGAAAATGCTGCTGCGCTTCACGAAGTGAGGACTGCTTAGCAAATTTCAGACCACACGCACTTACCCACACGCAGGGTTGCTATTACAGTCGTATTAGCGAGGCTTCACATTTTTATGGTTCCGCAAGAACATTTATAACTAAATAAATGGGTAAGTGTGCGTGTATTACGCTGTATCAGTAGCAGCACATCAAACGCTAGATAAGGGGTTAGATAATATGCTAATGTTGGCGGTAAGAGTTGTTGGAGGGCACCGTCGAAATCTGGGGCAACTTAATTAAAAACATGAAACACTGCAAGGATTTAATTTAATGTCAATTTACACAGGAATCGCGGAGCGGCAAAAATACTGAGAGGCAACGTGAAGAGTGTTTCATTTATTTTGTGTACTAGTTTCCATTGTTGTTAGCAGTTTCATGAATTTGCGGCGTGAAGCGCTTGAACTGGTGAGTAGCGGTAACATTGATGCTGGCGAAAGTTACGAGCCGGTGAGTGACTTCTGCGTGATTTAGAAGATCGCGTCGACTGAGAGATTGATGACGCAGTAAGTAATCAAGTTGTAATGATTATTGGACTTACAGTTATTTAAGCTTTACTGCGTGCACTTTATTTGTCTTTCTATAAGATTTCAGTAGAATTTTGTTGGTGTATTGTAAGATGAAAGGAACATAGATATATACATTCGTTACATCTTGGCTTTTATGATGCCCAATGTGAAATCACCGGCACTAAATTTCTGTCATACTCTTGATCAGGTTCATCCATACAAAAAGGAAAAAGGACTTTTTGAATCTAGCGCCCCTGGTAGCGCCATCTATATGTCGACTTGTGCGTTAGAATCTGCTATCTTTATCGATTGTCCAGTGAAATATTCATGATATTTCATTGATTTGAAGTGAAGTTATTGCGTTTTAAGTGTCAGTATGTTTGTGTTATCGGTGCGAAAATGAGCTTCAAACAAAGAGCCAACATTAAATTTTGTTTTAAAATTGGTAAAACTTTTACCGAAACATTTCAATTGATGAAACAAGTTTACGGTCATGATTTCCTATCCCGTAGCACAGTGCACGAGTGGTTTCAACGTTTTGAAAGTGGTCGAGAGGACATAAATGACGATCAACATGTGGGCCAATCAAAATCCGTGATCACAGGAAATTCCATCGAAACTGTGGGTGAATTCATCAAACATCAGCCGAAATCATTGTTGCAATTCATGGAAATGGAATTGAACATCTCCAAAACATCGATTTATCGCATTTCGACCGAACATTTGGGCTTAAGAAAGGTGTGTGCACGGTTTGTTCCGCATAAATTGACTGACGACCAAAAATTGCTCAGAATCCAACATTCGAAGGACGATTATTTCACCTAAAATCACATTTTAACCATTAACCACTCGCCGTATTCACCTGATATGGCACCGTGCGACTTCTTCCTTCTCGGAAAAATGCATTTTCCCATGAAAGGAAAGCGTTATGCAGACGTAGAGGCCATTCAAAAGGCTTGCACCGGCATACCGGCGGCCATACCGGCCAACGAGCTAAAACACTCGGTCGACATGCTTTTTAAATCCTGTTTACTTTGGAAAGCACCTTGTATGTATGTGCGATCGACAGTTGCAATTCTTTTCATGCTTCCGCACATCAGACATTATTTAATCTCTTCTTCTTTTATTTTTAGCAACTTTTATAATTGTCATTGTTTGTGTGGTATCTACAGTCTGCTGAAAAGTCTTCGGCGTGATACATATGTAGATCACGCTACAAGAATTTTATCTACATAATTTTTAGTTTGGCAATTATTTTGAATGAAGTAATTTGTTAAAGTAAAAAAATTGGGTAAAATACAATTTCGCGTGTTGATAGAATAATGCTCTTTTAAGGGAAAATTACAGTCGAACCTGAGTGCTTTTGCCGATTTGTAACAATGGATGAAACATACTTCTAACATTTCACTCCAAGGTTCAATCGACTGTCATCAAAGTGAAATGCTCTCGATGAATCCGCTCCAAAGCGTGGAAAAACGTAACCGTCGGCTGGCAAAATATTTGGGATGCGCATGGAAAATTTTCATTGACTTTGGAAAAAGGAAGGACCATAAATAGCGTTATTGGATTTTACCGAGTCAGTGAAAACGATGACGTTATTGGATATTTTCCTTTCTCCAAAGAATATTTGGACGAGTCAGTGAAAGCGATGACAAATTTCATGCATTGGTGGTAATGGGAAGTTGGGGGGTCACTTTAATCAGTGTATCACCCCTGACTATGATTAATAAGAACACATACATTTTGATTAAAAAATCGTACGTTAACGTCTTACCTATTTTTTTCTAAATTTTTGCTCTACAGACCGGTATACATATGTCATAATCAAGCTTACAACTACTATGTAGAGCGTCATCGAAAGCGTAGAAATACAAAGAAATAGTGATTTTAGATGTCCGAAACGCCTGCAACAGCGCTAGATGGGTGACGCTCTCGAGGAAATCGTTAAGATATCCGACTACCTCAGAGCTGTGGTGCGGAGCTACCTTAGTAACAGGAAACTGCTGTACGAAAATAAAGAGGGATCACGACAGAACGCGGTCACGTCAGGAGCAGCACAAAGATCCATTCTAATACTGTGGAACATTAGTTATGACGAAATACTAAAACTAGAAATACCAGATGAATCGTATTTAATTGGCTACGCGGACGACATTGCAGCAGTCATCACAACATGGGATACAGAAGAAGCGCGAAGAAAGCTGAACCAGGTCATACGGACGCAAGCATAGCTCGACCGACAGCCCCAACCTGCCACGAGAAAGCAGAGCTACTACTCCTAAGAAACAAGCACATATCCCTCGAGATAAGCATGCACACGACTACGTATATTCTTAGGACACAAAAGAAGTAAACTACCTAGGCGTAAGACTGGACCAGACCAATCTTCTGGATACAACCAGACGCCGCATTAAAGGCGGCGAAGATCACCGCTCAACTGGAGCCGATTAATGGCAAACATAGAGGCCCCAGCCAAGAAAAGAGAAAGAAAGTCCAATGTCGGAACCGAGACCTGGGCTTCAAAAAGATGGAGAATGAAAGTCGCGGTCAGATGACGGCCAGGCTAATAAAGATCCTTATGGACAAGTAAAGTTCGGAGAAGTAGATTTAAATAACCCAACTGTTACTCGTATCCGGTCACCGATACTTCAAAAAGTACCTCTACAGAATGGGAAAAGTCGAAGAGCCGTCATGCCTATACAACGACGCAACAGAAGACGACGCTGAATACGCATTTCTTTGAATGTGTGCGCTGGCAGAACGCACTGCCGTAGAAGACCTGATCGGAGATCCAAAGCAAACTGGGGATTATCCAGCGGGACCGAACGCAGTTGCTTATCAAAAAGCGGGACCGGAACGCAGTTGTGCAGATATTAATCTCTTCAATGAGAAAATGGAAATGGGGTTTTTAGTGACCTGAGTTACATACCGCTGCTGTGACGATAGCACCGATAATGCGGAAGGCATTTTCCACCCCTTACCCGCAAAAAAAAAATACGATGTGGAGCCAGCGTTTCTGTCTTGCTAGCGTTTAAGTTTAGCCTGCACGATACAGCCCATCGATTAATGTCAATAGATACTGTTTGCATAATGTTAGCGAGGCAATTTTAGAATTTGCCTCTTGCAGTGTCGATCACTACATATGCCCCTTCTTTTCCCGATCTAAAAACATTTTATTCATTGCTCCGATCTAAGAAAGTGGAGTTTACTCGTCTACTTGAGGCGCACTTCTTTGGAGAGATCTACTCAGCGGTGGCACTCCCAACGTTATATAGTATATATAGACCTACCTATAAGCATCTATTTAATCAATTTCACATGAGAGTCGAAATATTCAGATTTTAAGGCGTTCTTTATTTTTAAATAGTAAAGATGCTTTAAGCAAACGGCAACTTCAAAGTTATAATTTACATGGAACTATAACTTGTATAAAATATTGCAAATATTATGAAGACTCTTCAAAATTCGGCCTCTCACTTCGCCGCATATTAAAAAATTAGAGAGTTCATTACCCGCCATTAATGAGTTCCGCGAATTGTGTCTTAAGTTTCTTTACTTTTTGCTCATTCGTATTTCTTTTTCTTCTTTTTTTCGCTGCCTCCACACTTGAATTTAAATTTTTTATTGAGTTGAAGTTTACTTAGTTTTCTGCATAAAATTCTTTATTATTTACTTAGTTGTAAATGTTTTATTCTCCTCTGCTTCTCTTGCTCTTCCTGCTTCCTTACTTATGTTCCAATTTTCGTTCTTCTAAGATTGTTTAAATACTTTGAGGCAGGCAATTTGGTGGATTGTATGAATGTTTGCATGAAACTTGAGTTTTTCAAATCCTTGCGGCTTTGTCATGCTGCTCTTCATTTGCGAGTGTATTTTCTCTGCACTTTAATTAATTTTGTTTATTTCTTGATATTTTCTGAGGGTTCTAATAATGAAATGTTAATAGAGAATGCTAAAATAATTATATGCATATGTAATTATTTCAATTTATCTGCAATGATTGAAAAGTTGTGCGATACCATAAAATACTTAAATACCATAATGTACAGCGATTTATTAAGTAATTGATAAATATGTAGATATAGTAATTATTTTGAACAGCGGCCAAAAGTAAGACATTTGGTATCATTCTTATAGCCTAAACTGGGTATACACGCTAGGGTGGGTCGATTCCGGACTTTTTTCGATTCGCGATTTCTAATAGTGCGGAAAAGTTGCCTTAGTACTTCGTGATTCCAATGCAACTTTTTGTTTTGAGATCGGATTGCATCTTTAACCCCAACTCCGGCCTTGAAATTTCGGAAATTCGTCTAAAATCGTGAAATTGTCTACCTGGCGCTTGAAATACGCATCTCATGGCAAAATGTATAAAACTAAAGTTATTTGTCACGTCATTTGCTACCGAAATGGTTTTTGTGATCATGGCCGTAGGACGAACCGTTCCCGAGATACGAGCGAAAATGCGGCGCGCCACAGCGCAAGGTGAAAATTGTTGCAGCTCTCAGCTAACCTGTATTGGTCACCCAGAACCCACCGCGTGGAGGTGGCTGCTCTTCGGGTTCCTCCCAAGCCCAACCCAACCAACCAACCATATGTCAGGCTTTTTTTAGTCTGAATTCGTGTCAAATTTATTGATTATGTTCGTCAGTCATCATACTAAGGAGAATATTTTCTGGAAGAGCAAAGAAAGCATTCTGTTGAGTGGATGAATCGACAACCTTGCGCAGTTTAGCAGGTAAGTATCTCGACCTTTGAATTGCAGCATAGAGATGGCGCGAGCCATCTTTGATTGAACTGTTGAATCTTAAAGAGAACCACAAAGATGAGTAAACTGTAAGTATGTACTTGACCAAAATCTTTATTTCCTTTGTTGGTTTGTCAGTAGAAATGTATAATCTCAGAACTCTTCAGAATTGCACAGGTGAGCCAGCGAGATTTGCACATGTTACCTGGATGCATCGACGCTAAATCTGAGGAACATTGACCTGAAATAACAGCTTCTGATATTTTATAGAGATAAGCTTGGTCTGTGCTAAGTTGGGTCGGATTAATAACCTCAGAAGGTAATTGGCAGGATGGAAAACTTTCAAATTTGACAACAGACAACTTCTCACAATCAGGGAGTAGTTTACCTATGTCGCCAGAGAATGTATTTGGACTCTTTGAGACAGCATCTATGTGTTCGAAAAGAGCACGAAATGGAAGTTCGTTGAAATGTAGAAGACAAACAACCCACTGTAATGGCCTACCTATTCTTTCTTCTAGTTTCCGAATGATTCCACCTTTCCAACCTGTGTTCGTGTTGGTGCAATCAGCACTTACAACTTCTAGATGTTCCACATCAACTGAATTGTCTTGTAAATGTTGCCATATACCTTGCGTCTCATCCTCAGCTGACGCGGAAGGAGAGGTGACGTGGCCAAAGTAATGACACCCAGGTTCCGCTATAAGAGAAATATGTACCTCTTTGACAGTGTCGCGGTAGTACTTTTCACCTTCGCTGACTTGTGTAAGTGTATTGTCTTTGCTGCAGTCAAAATACAGCCCATATACAGAGTCAATACTTTCGGTGTTTTGGAGCTTAACTCCAACACGTTTTTTTGCCCGACTAATCTTGCATTTGTCAGTGACAAAGCTAGCCTATTCCTCTGTTATCAAACCTGCTTTTTGGCATCCAGAGAAGCATATGAAACAATCAAGGCCGCTGCTCCATATCTTTGGGCAGCTAAAGCAGTGTGTTCTAATACTAGTGTGTTTTGTTTGGTTTTAGAGGATGGAAGAGAAAATTCATCATCAAAGCATCGTTTTGGAAGAATCCATGTGTACGACGCGTACGACATTGTCGTCTGTATGAGTCTGGCTGATCTGAATGAATGCGTATTCTAATACTTTTCTGGTAAGTTGTTGATGTTGAATGACGTTTTGAAAGCCTTTCTTTACACGTTCATTTTTCTTTGTAATCTATTTTGTTTCAGGTAGATCAAAACTTTCAATGCGGCTAATTCTTCTGGTTCTCTGGTTGAGAAATGGTTGTTCATTGATAGAACTTTCTTTCCTTTGGGCAAGTGCAAGAAAAACAAGTAAGGAAGGGCTAAGTTCGGGTGTCACCGAACATTTTATACTCTCGCATGATAAAGTGATAATCGAGATTTCATTATACGTCTTACGTACGTATTTTTTTTAAGTTTTATTCCGCTATCATCATTGGTTCCTAATGCATATATTATACAGAGAAGGCATCAGATGGAATTCAAAATAGCGTTATATTGGAAGAAGGCGTGGTTGTAAACCGATTTCACCCATATTTCGTACATGTCATCATGGTGTTAAGAAATATTATATACCGAATTTCATTTGAAATCGCCTCAAATGATTCCTGAGATATGGTTTTGGTCCGCCGTGAGCGACGCCACGTTTAAAAAAAAGCCTGTGCAGCTTCCTTCTGCAATTCTTCCGTAAAATTTAGTGTTTCTGACGTTTTTTGTTAGTCGGTTAACGCACTTTGATTTTCAACATAACCTTTTGTATGGGAGGTGGGCGTGGTTATTATCCGATTTCTTCCATTTTTGAACTGTATATGGAAATACCTGAAGAAAACGACTCTGGAGAGTTTGGTTGACATAGCTATAGTAGTTTCCGAGATACGTACAAAAACTTAGTAGGGGCAGGGCCACATTTTCATAAAGTACGAAATATGCCCTCCTTAATGCGATCCCTTGTGCCAAATTTCACTTTATTATCTTTATTTATGGCTTAGTTAAGACACTTTATAGGTTTTCGGTTTCCGCCATTTTGTGGGCGTGGCAGTGGGCCGATTTTTGCCCATCTTCGAACTTAACCTTCTTATGGATCCAAGAAATACGTGTACCAAGTTTCATCATCTCAATTTTTACTCAAGTTACAGCTTGCACGGACGGACGGACAGACAGACATCCGGATTTCAACTCTACTCGCCACCCTGATCACTTTGGTATATCTGACTCTTTTAGTTTTAGGACTTACAAACAACCGTTATGTAGACAAAACTATATACTCTCATAACAGCACTGTTGCGAGAAGTATATATAAATAAATGCATTACAAGCAGCGATGTCAAACAATTTTCCGGCAGAAGAGACAAAGTCGTCTCTTTTAGAGTTCAAACCTATTGGGTTCCTTAAAAACATTTGTTTAAGAGTCAGAAATTTCTTATGGTATGTGGTGAGCATTTGTACAACTCTGGTGTGTGAAACTATCGGAATAGATGACTTTTTGAAAGTATTTTCAACCTTTTTTGCAACTATTTCTGTAACCTCTTTACTCCTAGGTTCATAGTTGTCGGCTCGGAGTCGTCCTATACGAAATCTTTCAAACTGATAACACAAAAGAACATCCTGATAAGTAGGTAACTGGGACTCACAGAGATTGTACGGATATACGCCAAACACAGGACATTTCTGTCTAAATTTAAATTTAGATACAGGCATTTTGAGTTCTGTGTTCTGTTGAGAGAATATAAGTGATAGCACTCGGCGAAATCAACGACAAGAGTGAAGGAACTCGATGAAAAAATATTTATCTGGAGACCAGTCCAAACGTGTCGTATGGCGCAGGGAAAGTGATGGAACTCGGCGAAATAACTGACAAGAGTGAAGGAACTCGATGAAAAAATATTTTGGCGTAGGTTAATGAATGTGAGTGATAGCACTCGGCGAAATCAAGAAAGAAGTGTGGCCGCAAGCCGATTTTCACCTTGCGCTGTGGCGCGCCGCATTTTCGCTCGTATCTCGGGAACGGTTCGACCTACGGCCATGATCATGTATACCATTTCGGTAGCAAATTACGTGACAAATAACTTCTGTTGTATACATTTTGCCATGAGATGCGTATTTCAGGCGCTAGTAGACAATTTCACGATTTTAGTGGTTCCGAAATTTCAGAGCCGACTCTTGAAGATGCAATCTCTCATATAATTACTACCTTACTTTGGAATGCAGCTTTAATACAATTAAAAGGTGTCACCATAGAGTGAGTTTTCTCATATTACTACCGTATACCTATGCCTTAGGTAGGTCATTTTGGATTCTCGTGGAAACTCATTCCTTGCTATTACGTTTCATCGTTGCGCTCAAACCATTTGTTACTTTCAATGAGACTACTTATGTCTTTTTGTGGACAGCCATTCAAGGTTTGGTGCCTGGTGTGTTCCAAGTATTCTATGCCCCGTTATAGTAGTTGTAAGTCTGAAAATCCAATTCCTAGAATTATGTAATACGTCCTTAGCTCTGTTCTATTTATGTACATTAGATCATATCAGCTTTGTTATCTTGCAGTTGGTAGTTGATATATTTTGCTAACAGTGAGTATAAAGTATCTCGTTGATCGTTCCTACCGGACATGATATATGTTTCCATATGAACTCACCAAATATTCATCTCTCTCCTTTCTGCAATATATAATTCTCTTTTTAGTATTATATCAAAAATTTCCAACTGTTCAGATTTCTCTTGAGTTCAGTTGTCAGATAGAAAGAGAGAGATAGAGATTTCGAGATCATTGAAGTATACACCCACACCTACTTCCGCAGTCCCGTTTAGATCAGTCGGTATAAATAGTGGCTGCATCATCCTCTTCTACTAAAGGGTATCTTATATCATTAGTCGGTTGTTATTGTGCTTCTTTATATCTGGTCACCAAATCAGAACTCCGTAAACAGAATTAGATTAATGACGACCGCATACACTCACATAACTATTTTTGGTTTAAGGCCCCATTATCTGCTAAGTATTCTTTTGCAGGTGTAGGAAATGTACGCTTTATTTGCTTTTCTCGGTCTTATTCTTCCAGTTTAGTTCAGTATCGATTCCAACCTCCGAATATTTAGCTTTATGGGAACGTGAAGTATTTGTACCACCAAGTGAGGTATTTTGGCTTTATATGTGAAAAGTACTACTGTGATCAAATTGAAACGTGAATTTTGTCCATTTTATCTCCTTCAGAGTAGTCCCCTCCCGCTTCAATACACTTATGCCAAAGAATTTTCCAGTCATCATAGCACTTGGAAAAATCCTCCGTCGTGATGGCCATCAGAGCCTTCTTCGATTCAGCTTTTATATCCTCAATTGAGTCAAAACGGTGTCCTCGTAGTGGTCATTTGAATTTGTTGAATAGCCAGAAGTTACACGTAGGTAAATCAGGCGAATGCGGTGGTTGCGGCACGATATTAGTTGAATATGTGGCGAAATTGCTCACGAATAACCAATAGAGTGTGAAATGGTGCATTCCTTTGTTCAATTAATTTAGACATAGTAAAAATCGAAGAATTCACTTTTAGAGCCTCTCATACCGACGCGTATCTCAAATACTAATGAATATTTTGACGTGAAATTTAGCGAAGATGTCACTAACAGTACTACCAACTTACAGAAAAAAAACCGATTCGAAAAACACGCGAAGTATAAATTAAAAATTCACCTTTTAATTTAATCATAGTAGTACGTACTTATATCAGTTCGTATTGGGCAGTTTCTGTTGATCGGTCCTTTACGTATTATGCATGATGTCATAAATTTTGCAATTGACCTCTAATGTCAGTTCTTTTTTGACATTTGTGTAGTAAATACATGCGAAATACACGTAAATAAACAATGGTACGCTACACTGCTCTAGAACACGAGTTATTGGTGACTATTTATTTGAACAATAATTGGTCGGTGACTTTGGCACATCGTGAATTTCGTCGCAGATTTCCTAGCCGACCGACACCTACCGGTGAGACACTGCGACGTTTAGCCGCTCGCCTCGAAGAGACTGGCAGACCCCGGAGTAGCCGTTCTGCAGAGAATATTGCTGCTGTTGCCGAGGATGTCATGGAAGCGCCGTCGACATCGACCAGACGATGCGCCCCGCTAATAGGTATCAGTCGACGGTGTTTACAACGAATTTTGGTACAAGATTTGAAGATGTTTCTGTACAAAGTCCAGACGGTGCATCGGTTGTTAGCTGCTGACCGCCAATCGCGTCTAACATACGCTCAAGCCATCCTTAATCACCACCAAGAGGAAGATGATTTTTCATCAAAAATAATCATGAGTGATGATAAGCTCATTTCTTTTTAGCGTTTTATTTATAAGCAAAATTGACGCTTCTGATGGATAAATCTGCGTGAATAACCAAACAAATAACCATTACACCTGCTCAAAGTCGCTGTATGGTGTGCTGTTTTCGCTGGAGGAGTCATCGGACCTTTTTTCTTCGAAGACGTCGCGGGCCAAACGGTTACTGTGAGTGGTGAGCGCTACAGAGCAATGATCAACGAGTTTTTTTTGCCGCAACTTGATGAATTGGGATTGGAAAACATGTGGTTCCAACAGGACGGTGCAACGGCACACACTGCACGTGCCACAACCGATATGCTGAAGGATGCATTTCTCGGGCGCCTAACCTCCCGTTTTGGCGATTTGCACTGGCCAGCAAGATCGCCTGATTTGACCGCTCCAGACTTCTTTTTGTGGGGCTTTTTGAAGTCGCGGGTTTATATCAACAAGCCTCAGACTCTTGCAGCTCTTAAAGACAATATCCGTCAAGAATGTGAGGACCTATCGCCGGAAGTTCCGGCCAAAGTGATGGAAAATGCCATAAAAAGGGCTCAAATGGCAATCAACTGTGGCGGCGGCCATTTACATGATATCATATTCTCGACTTGATGTAAAAAAGTTTAAGAGACCTATAAAAATAATCCACAATCAGAATCAAAGTTTTTCATTTTTTAAAAAAATTACAGCAAAAAACATCGGAAGGTTATTTTTGTGCCACCTGTACATACCGCCATATAATTTTATGAACATAATTTACACATTGACCGAAATTATTGGTATGAAGTCTGTTGGAATAACGAAAAAAAATTATATGCAATTATATTCACATTTTTTTAAAATTTTAAAATTTTAGTTTATCTATTATCACACGTTTACTTAGTTTTGTCCAGATATCTTAAAATTTCAACCGGAATTTGAATTATTTATATTAAAGCTAGGGGAAGTAATAGATTTGAGACACTTTTCGGTTGGGAGCTCATTATCATTGAGAAAAGATTTTCTCTGATTTTTAATAATATAGTAAAACTGACTGATTGGCCGATATTTTCAAGAAAAAGGTAGCCATAGACAATGGGGTTCACAAATAAGGTATCTACATAAATGCTTGAACTGTTAGGATCCAATTTCAATAATTTTTAGTCCACATGATGGTTTAATCTGAGTGTACCCTCTACAGAAAGGTTTGCGCCGATATCTTCATTGGTGCTCAAAATTTAGTTGTAATCCGATTCCATAAATTTTTGCAGTGGATTATCAGCACTACCAAATCTAGTTGAAGAAGTTCGAGATAGGATTTCACATAAAGTTGGGCGGTGCAAGAACCATTTTTAAATTTGTATCCCTGTTGTTATGTAGCCCTTCATCCTCTTCGCTGTAAAACTTAGAACTTCTGAGAATTTATTAGCTTGTTTACTACGATAGTTTTCAACATAACAATAAAATATCACCAACATGCATTTACTGACTGACAGACGGGCAGAAAGACAATAGGAATTCAGCTCGTCTTATCATACTGATTATGCGAGTATACATAACAGTTTATTTATCTCGTTTAGTATTGATATTACGAATAACCCTTTGTTCAACATATTGTGATATAATAAAAATCATTGAATAATATATACATATTATTTCATGTAGTACATTGCCAGGCTCTTCAAATAATCATTTTCATAATGATAACCGTACTTCAAAAATTTAGACAAAATTTTTAAAAGTGTCTTCCTAAGTAACTGAAATACATTTCGGACTTCGTGGACCTATATTTTGAGGTCTACATTCGAAAAATAAAGAAAGATTGTGCCTAAATCTCCCCAAAAGCCATATTTAGTACAATATTAGGAAGAAATCGATTTTCAATAGTAGAATGGCGTTTGAAAGACTTTTTTTTATACTTTAATGAAATTAAATGAGTTACCGTTGCTTTAAAAGCGGCCAGTTAAGCAAACATATAACCGAAGTTTGATGGCGCACATGTCGTATGAGTAACTAATTGCGCAAACATAGGAAAATGCATAAACATGAGCCACCGACAAACACATGTTATGCAAATAAGAACCAAAATAAAAACACACACATACGCACACAAATATTTAAATGACTGAGTGCATGTGGCAAATAGTAGGTGCGCACCATCAGCAAATGTTTTTGCTATGTTTGTGACACATTGTAAAAGCAAACCCCCCGTAACATACACACATGCATACATATACTACATACATAGTAACACTTACAGATGTGTGTATAGATGTTGACGCACATTCATGCATTCTAAGAATTTTCATTGGGCAATTTGCAACAGTGGCTGCTGGCAACAAGTCACTGACGCTGGCAACTGGCAACTGATGCCTGGTGTCTGGCAACTCAGCAGCTCTGCAACTCGGCAATACTTTGTCGAAACCCGTGGCAGTTGCCATACGAGCATAAACTTTTTCCTTGGCGCCTTTAACACAACTGTTGCTGTTGCTGTTGTTGTCATCAGCATGTGCAAAGTAATAAAAGTGTTGTTAAAACATTAGCAAAACATGAAATCCCCAAAACAAAAAATGCCAAATTGCATGGCACAAACGTTTTCGGGTCTTCCAACCTTCTGCTGAAGGTGCTTTGCATAGCAAGAGTATTCTATGATTCCACAACTAACTGTTTGTCTGCTTGTATTTATGTGTGGAAGTAAACAGATTTGAAACAGATTAAGGCATATAAAAGACAATTAGGAAATATGGCACCATAACCACATCACCAAAAGGAACGTGTGCGACTAATCAGTGGCTGAGCGAATGAGTGGTCATGTAAGTAGTTAGTGAGCAAGTGTTGTTGTTGTGAATTGTGGGCCATTTTATTGTATTAAGTGCTGGCGCAGCATACATTTTATTGTATATTACGAAGTCTATTGCTTTTATAGGCGCAAAGTGCCGCCTAAAAGGTCGCCAAGCGGCGCTGGTGCACACATGTGTGCATGTGTATGTGTTAGTCCGACTTTCATCTGCTTTGCGGTGAATGAAGCGAGAATGCCAATGACCGCAAGCAATATTTAATTGAGTTGTTTGAAAGTCACTTTTGTTTATTTATTTTAGTTTAGCTATACATATGACAATTGTTATACGCCCCCTTTCGTTGGCCACTCTGGAAAGACGGCTGCAAGAAGGCAGATGCAAACGTCATTGAACAAGAAGCCCACCGGAAAATTTGTCGTCACAGCTGAGGTGGGAAGCTTTGACTCGTCAAGACAGGGTCAAAAGGACAGACTCCTGAACAGACCAACGGCAGAAATCTCTTTATCACATAGATTAACTGCCATCAAGGAAGCATAGTTTCAGTAAACTTGGTAAACAGATAGTAAAAAGTAAGTTTGATATTATCTTAATCTAGGAACTCTCTCTCTCTTAGCAGAATAAGATTAAAATATATTACATCACTTTTGTCACTTTTGTAAAATCGCCAGCAACCAAAGTTTTCGAGGGCACTCTACCGGTCCTTTGACTCCACACTCCAAATCACAGAGATCGCGGAAAGAAATGCAATTCATTATTGGAACAGATGCTAATATCTATTGTACAGCCTGCTTTAGCTCCGACAACAATGCTGGACGAGTGGCTCTGTTGGAATGTTCTGTTCTGCTTTGATCTTAGATATAACTATATGTAATAGAAGTGCGGTAAGTCCTGTATCGGATTGACAAGTCCTTTCAGGGCACTCCTTTTCCGACCACAGGTACAACTTATATATACATAGGAATAGGTCAAAAAAAAAAAAACAGGAACATGTATGTGACCCCACTGTTTCGCATTATAAAACCACTTTCCGTACCTGGCCCGACAAGTTATGTATTAGATTCTGACTTAAAAGTGGGAAAAGTCACACATTGCATTATTGAAGTTTTGAAAACAGTCTTCCGAAGAGCGGGTTCCAATACAGACAAGCATTGAAGGAATGGGAAGTAAATAACCCCACTGGCGCGGTATCTCTTTTGCACATAGCTTTCTCATAGCCAAACATTCGTGAATGATATGATGTACACGTTCAGTTGATATCTTTAGAGTGCCTGAGGTCGAAAACTGCGCTCTACGGTCAACCAAAATTATTTTGTATACTTTTTTAATATTTTCTTCAGTAACAATCTCTTTCGGGTGTCCACTGCGTTCACCGCCATCGGCGTTCTCTTCACCGCATCTAAGGTTACCATACCAATCCTTGATGGTAGAGTTTTCTGGGGCAGTGTCCGGTTAATATTTATAAAACAAAGTTTTTACTTCAACTGTATTTTCTTCCATAGAAAAGCAATATTTAATATCACTCGAAATTCCTTTTCATCCATTTTTTCACAATAACAAAAGCTGCTGCACTCAAAGTGATATATAGTACATAACTCACAAACTAATGATCCCACATCTGTCAAATTTATACACGCGCCTTGAGAAGGTTAGAAGGCTGAATAAAAACAAGAAAAAACGTTGACTTCAGCTGCACCGAAGCTATTATACCCTTCACAGGTGCATTTCTTTTAGTAACTATGTGTTCAGTTTGTATCGAAACTATATGCTATAGTAATCCGATCTGAACAATTTCTTCGGAGATTACATTGTTGCCTTAGAAAATAATCTATACCAAATTTCGTGAATATATCTTGTCAAATGCAATAGTTTTCCATACAAGAACTTGATGCCGATCGTTCAGTTTGTATGGCAGCTATATGTTATAGTGGTCTGATATCGGCACTTCCGACAAATGAGCAGCTTCTTGAAGAGAAAATGACGTTTGCAAAATTTCAAAATGATATCTTAAAAATTGAGGGACTAGTTCGTATGTATACAGACGGACAGACAGACAGACAGACGGACATGGCTAAATCGACTCAGCTCAACATACTGACCATTTATATATATACTTTATAGGGTCTCGGACGCTTCCTTCTGGGTGTTACAAACTTTGTGGCAAACTTAATATACCCTGTTCAGGATATACTTATATGGATTTAATTACAGTAGAGCCTGTTAGAATATATTGAAATCGTAGATCATCCAGAGGTAGCTGAGGAATCTTGGACAGTTGTCCCCCCAGCATTACAATACAACAAAAATCGACCATAAAAAAGTAACGTTTATTGACTATTATTGTCAGAAAGAATAAAGATTAAGTAAGAGTATAAATAATTTGAAATACTTTACATATAAAAAAATTAGTGCAGGTATTTATTTTGAGCAAAACAAGCAAGTCTTTTTATTGGATATTGCTTTACTGGTATTTCTAACTGGCTTTTCTAAAAAGAATATTATTGCTTACTTCATACTATGAAAGAAATTTAACTGAATCAAGAGTAAAGTTCCATGAAATATTACACAATTTTCCAATGAATGACATTGTAGCAAAACTTATTGTTATGTATTTATGGTTTGTCTCCATGACAATCAGTATTATGAAAGAAAATTAGAGTATTTCAACAAATAAGTATTCGAGATCATATTTAAGACATCTAGAAAATTATGCGTTTCTCCAAAATTCTACAGAAAAAGAAAATAAAGAGGAGCCAATTCTGAACCAACAAGTAAAAAGTCTTTGAAGACCCATTTTAATTGAAAAGTTTTAGTTGGCAAAGCGCTGCAGCAATATTCAAATCGATTCAAGCATTCAGCAAATGAAAATTGCGTAATAAATTTCACTTTCAAGTTGTTGCCAGTGGAAGTAACGCCAGAGGTAGGCACACAAAATGCCAAAGAGCGACGATTCTAAAAATATGCAGGCCCCACACACGGATGCTCATTTGAAATGTATGCACTTAACCTTTTTAGTGAGCAACTATTTCTTACTTTTACTTACTTCATGCAATTGACTAAGTTTTGTGCCAACTGAGCGAACTCTGTGACCGTTGCATAAAGCGACGGAGGAACATATTTGCAACAGACCCTGCCAGCGGAGCGTTCAGCATACGCCACACACACAAAAGAAAGCAAATTCCACACATTCACATAATACCACACAACCAGGTAGTAACTATGTTATGCTGTGCTATGTGCGATATTTTATTTGAAATCGCTGCCTTTCACTTTGTTGCGATTCCTCGAATGGGGTCGAAAAGTTTCAATCACTTGAATTGACTTTTTTGTATTAGCGAATTCAAGCAATTGAATTCCTATGTACATAAGCAGGAGTGTGTACGCAGACCTATATAAAGGAATCTGCCTTTCACAAGGAGATATCTATATGCTTGTTGCTTTTGCTTTTACTTTAACTGAGCTTTTAAACTAATGATTGTAAAGTTTGATCAAGACTAGTACATATGACCCATTTGGTTGGTGCCTGTACAATTTTTCAAAGAAGTTGATGAGAGTCAAACTCTATTTAGCTTACGCAAATTGTATGAGGCATTATATTCATAAATTAGTTTAGACAATTATGATCAAAAGTTTAACTACTTGCTTGGGAAGAGAAATTTCGGAAATGGACTAAGTAGTCAGCTGATTTAACTGTTTTGATTTGAAAAATTTCAAGTAATCAGAAAATGCCCATATGTCTGCAACTTTTTCTTTTTTATGAGATCCTCTCAATTCCGAAATTCATCTATATCCAGGGTATTCCAGTAAACGTGATGTGATTCTTACAAAAAAAAAACAGACCAATTGATAAGAAGATTCAAATGTTTTTTACTTAGTTTGAAATACAATCGATACAATTAAATTCTGAAAATAACATCATTCAAATGGCCTCCACAACTCTTTTGCAGGAAAGAATTCGATGAACCCAGTCTTCGAGTATTTTTTTCCAATAAATCAAGTCGTACATGTCCATGAACAGCCCATTCAGTATTGATTTCTAAACTTGAAGAAGGACTGTTTATTGGTAGAGACCAATGACTTCAAACAACCCTACACAAGAAGTAGGTTATATCACTAGTCTAATGGTGTTAAATAATCGCAACTTTTCTCGCTAATTCATTTGGCCTTCGCACCAGAACCGTCAAGATAAACTTCTTCCAATGTTTTGTGTATTTACTCCATTGATAATAACGGTGCACCACTTCAGATGAAAGTGAGTTTCATCGGAGAAGATGATTCTCTTCAACAAAGCCTTATTAACAATTTTATACGGATGCAAGTCCCAATCCTTTCTCAAAATCCGCCAAGTAGTGGCTTCCCAGTTCTTGAGTCTTGGATTCGACAAATTGTCCAAGACGGCAGCAATATTTTCATTACCAGTGTTCTAACATCACTTGACAGTTTTCTTTTTTTTTTTGGGTAGACACCGCTGTTTGGCTGCCCATTTGAGATTCCAAGTTAGAGATTCCAACTGTAGCCAGGTCCTTCTCCACCTGGTCTTTTTAACGGAGAGGAGGTCTTCCTCTGCTTCCCCCGGCGGGTACTAAACCAAATACTCTCAGAGCTGGAGAGTTTTCGTCCATTCGAACGACATGACCTAGCCAGGGTAACCGCTGTCTCTATATTCCCTGAACTATAATTCATGACCATAATTCTTCCACAGAACCTTACTGCCTAAGCTTATCAATATGCTTGTAAGATCTTGCTATCAGTGTGGATGTGGAGTTTAGCATAGGCAGTATTTATTGCCGGATAGGAAGATCATTTCCGCTTTCCAAAGCAATTGAAGGCTCCAGGTTTTGTCAGGGAAAAGAATAAAATCAAAGTTGATAGTTTCATAAATCCAGATAGGTTTTATCAAGGCGCTGAGTATTATTTTATGGTTAAACACCTGCCATTAAAATATATTTCATCATATTTCAAACAATCCGGTTCCATCTACATGTACCGTTATTTCTCAAATGTATATATTGAAAGTGTATTAACTTACATGGAA
Organism: Bactrocera neohumeralis; assembly: GCF_024586455.1. Lineage (NCBI taxonomy): Eukaryota > Metazoa > Arthropoda > Insecta > Diptera > Tephritidae > Bactrocera > Bactrocera neohumeralis. Next base: position 40,591,466 of record NC_065921.1, read on the forward strand.
TACGTAATGCAAATTTGGTACACGCTTCCACATACATTGAGGCGATGTGGCAATAAAATTCGATTAACGGCTTTTAAGCCTTGATAACGCTGTCATGAAAGCGCTTAATGTAATTTTAATCGACTGTTGACATGCTCTGCTGCAGATTTTAATGAGACAACAAGCAAATAAACAGCCACAACACGGAGACTCCAATATAGACGTTAGGGGTAAGTTGAAATTGGTAAAGTAAAGCTGAATCGAAAATTCCGAAGAATATTTAATATTATTTTCCACAATTTTTTTTTTAAGTAAGACTTTTAAACTCTTTCACTTCTACCCACTTTATCGAGAATTTACTACAGATTATCATTAAAATAGCATACAAGCTAATAAGTAGTTTGTTATACCCTGAACAGGGTACATTAAGTTTGCATAGAAGTTTGTAACACCCAGAAGGAAGCGTCGGAGACCCTATAAAGAATAGAAATATATACAGGGTCAGTGTGGTGAGTTGAGTTTGTTTAACCATGGCCGTCTGTCTGTTTGTATATACGCGACGTAGCCCTTCAGTTTTTAGGTATCGATCTGAAATTTTGCGCAAGAAGTTACGACCGCCAATATCAGACCACTATACAATGTAGCTGCCATACAAACTGTACGACCGGAACCAAGAGCTTGTTTGGGAAGGATTATTGTCTAACACAGTTATACAATATACGAAGAAAGTGTTCAGATCGAACAACTATATCATATAGCTACCATACAAACTAGACGATCGAAATCAAGTTCCGGTAAGAAAAGTTTTTTCTATGAAGTGTATTATAGCTTATTATAGGTGCAACTGAAGTTTACGTTTTTTCGTTTCTTTTTACATTTGATGATCTTGTAAGAAGTTCAGCTATCAACGCGGAGGCACCTTTTTTCCGCAGAATTGTCGGAAATGACGTTGTGATGGCCGAGTTTTGAACATTTTCATTAGAAAATTTCTCAATATCTTTGAAATAAAACAAAGTTTGAAAAATAATATTGAAAATAGGCTTTAAGCAATTAATTATTAATTTTGCTTTCAAAACTTCTATTCTTACTTGGAAATTATTTCGTCATTAATCATTTTGTTTTTATATTTAACCCAAGCAAAATGTTCATTCAACTTGCCTGGACACGCCGACGTGGTCATTCCGATTCGTTGCACACAGGTGGAATGAAATACTAAAGCAAAAAGAGATGATTAGATATAAGCCTACAAAAGACATTTAATAAATGTGAAAATGTAAATTAAATTAAATAGTAATACATATTTATGTACTAGGCTTGAAAACATTAACACTTCATTAAAGCTTAATACAAAGCAATTACTTGCAAATATATCTCTAGTTGTTGCTAAAAATCTTTAGAAAGCCAAAGACTAGCTAGTCACTGCAATAGGCAAAATAAAGCTTTTTACACAGCTTTAAAATCAGAGTTGCCAGCATAAATAAAAGAGGCTTTCTCACTAAAAGAATTTAGTAAATATATATACACATTAGGGCGGCCCTTCTTTATTTATGTTAATTTTTGCAATAGCAATAGCAGACGATAGAATAATTCAGAAGAATGCCACATAAGAACTTTAAGCTGCGTTTGTTTGCCGTAAATAGCACATACATACATAAGTAGAAATATTGAGCATTCATAACTAAATTGTCGATGTCGTCTTTTTCTTTGGCACTACAACTGTAGATCGGGTTGGGCCGCTAACATTGAGTTCATCTTCTTCGATATTCATTGCAAACACGAATAGCTCCAAAGACCTTGTTGAGAACTGTTATCTCGACCATAATAGAACAGAAATAAGGCCGGATTTATGGAGCGAATTACTGGTTCGTCAAAAAAGGGATCCAATTTTCAATTAGTTTTTGTGTGTGGCCTCCAGGTCCAGGTATAATATAAATAGCATCCGCGTACTCTGGTGCATTGTACATACTTTTAGAGTAGACACTTTTTCCAGCATTATATTGAAGAAGACGAACGAGAGAGAATCTCCCTGTCTAAAGCCTCATCCGGTATCGAACGACTCGGAGCAGTCCGTTCCGGCATTCGTCGTAACCTCAAAATTCACTGTTCGGAAAACAGTTTATAATTTGAAAACTGTTAGATGAAAATACACTTAAGGCACAGCCAATGAAATTAGTCACATATTGCTCTATCTGCTAGTTCGAGTGAATCTCAGAAAACCGGCCTGAAAACGAAAAATAAATAATTTCTCAACACAAAGCCACCCTAGTATCCCAGTACATTATCTTGCACTTAAAATAGTAACTTTTTTGGATTAAGCACTTTTCAGTTTTATTCAAGTGTAAATAATTCAATTAGCTTGCAGCAGACAGTCGCAGACGATTTAATGAATAAACACCAAATAGGAAAAAACAGATAAAAACCTGCAAGTTCGTTAGCAACGTCACTGCTTATAATCTCCGTTTTTGTTCTAGCAACAGAAAAACTTCGAGGAATGGCGCCGAGTTGATAGCCCTTGGCCGGTTAAAAATCCTGGTCGCTTGCTCTTACTTAGACCCGATTGTCGTAGGAAAGTTTATAATCGCTCGTGCGAGCTAATTGAGAATTAGAATGAGATAAAGTTTTGGCATTTTGTTATGAAATGCAAAATAACTTGACGAAAAAGTCGACACAGAACTTTCAAAATTTTAAAAATCCAGAAGATAACTTTTACTTTCCATAAAAAAATATCAAAGCTTTTCATTCTGGGTACACATGTATATATTTTTTCTTCGGCTATGTCAAATTTTCACTCAATTGTATCTATTTTGAGCACAATGATATACTGTTTATAGTAAAATATGTACCGCAATTTCCATTGAGAAAAACTCAAATATTGGCCGATATATCTAGCATAAAGTCACCTTGAAGTACAAAAATTCTTATATTAGGCATATAGTGGCTCAGGGAAGTATTGGCCCGATTTACACCATTTTTGATACACAGAAATACTATTGTCAGGAAAGATTTCTGACTGAATTTCAATTGTATATCTCACACGTTGAATGATATTTCCGGTCAAAAGTCCACATATTCGTTACCTAGGTCTTGAACAGTTTTGGTTGGACTTGGACCATTTTTGGTCAAAAGGTGGCATACTGTCAGGGTATTATTAAAATTATTATTATTTTTCTTCTGTTATATTAATTACTTCTTGATTTGTGTACTGGAAAAAAAGAATAAATAAAAGAATCAAATGGAAATTTAATTTGTGTAGACGCAGTGGTAGCTCGATTTCGCCAGTTTTCACTCTGTGACATAGGGATGCAAGTATGATAAGAGTGCTACGAACTAAATTTAGTTGAAATCCGTCAATCGTATCCCGAGATATGGTATTTCACCAAAAAGTGGGCGGTGCCACGCCTAATGGCCAATTTTCACACCGGTCCTCATAAAGCCCTCTCACACTACATATCTCGGAGGTAACATTTAATATCTCTGGCTTATTTAGTTATTGATTTATTTCGCTTTAAGTAGTTTTGAACAGTAGCGTTATATAAGGAGTGAGCGGGGTTTTCATTCTATTTCATCCATTTTCATACTTTCGGTAGGAGTTCTTATAATATTCGAGTTTAGCAAATTTGGTTGTTGTGTAGCTTTAGTGGTTTAGGAGATATGTGCATTAAACATATTTGTGCCGTAGTATTAGAACAACATATTGTCCAATTTCATATTATCCAATTCAGGCCAAAAATATTCGGCTATCATTGAACGGTAGTGATTTCTATTTTCAGTAACGTACCGGACTTGATCTTCATGGAAGAATTACGGCTTAAGGACGCCTCCGGCCCATAAACCGCATCAAACCGTAATTTTTTGGGAATTCAATGGTGGTTCATGGAGTACGTGTGGATTGCTGCCTGACCAACAGCGCATACTTTGCTTATTGACAAAGCCGTTAAGCCAGAAATTAGTCTCATCGCTAAGGATGATTTTTCGTACAAATAGTTTCTTTCAGATACCTTAAGCGTTCCGTCAGGGTGCTAAAAATAACATGATTTGAGAGTAACCCCGTATACTTTCTAATACAAAGTGCTACCTCGAATATTTTTTTAGTGATTATGCAATGTGTCCATATACCATACTACTATGTTAACTAAATAATTGAATACATTAAAATAAATAGCTGTCGTAACCACTTTTCACACTACTCAGCGATGTACTAATTGTCCTTCGTCTCGACAAATGATCCAGAAGGACATCTAAAGGTAGCAGTGGACTCCCATTTATTTCGAGGACACGCACGACAATATTTCACTTGAATAAATATTTATTTTTATATATACCCGAAGTGTCACATGTCCCAACTAACATCAACAACCACGACATTTGTCCGAGCGCCGGCTTATTTTTCAAATCAGCGAGAAATGCTCCACGAACTAAATTTTTGACGAAAAATCATTAATTTCAATTTTGATGTGTGCAACCAAAACAAACAACACAAACAGCTGGAAGACACACTTATTCCCACGGCACCCACATACACAGCGACGCATTAAGAGGTGTCTCCATTGTGTGTCGCCCATTAGCATATTGTGCTCTGTTGATGCCCTTGTGCAGCATAATAGCCTTCGAAGAGCCCCCAGGGGGCGTGTATACATAAATATTAGTCGTACATATACGCTTGTGGGAGTTGTTGGCGCAACGCGTTAGCACACGAATTTGAATGCGAAAACAAAACAAGAAAATTGAAATGAAACTGTGTATGGAAATGGAAATGGAAATGAAAACAATCAAGTGATTTCGAATTTTGCGCTCGAACACATGGCGAAACATGCGCGAAGTGCGAAGAGAGAATATATGTGAAACGATTTGGTGAGCGAAAGTGAAAACGAAAGAGATGTGGAGTGAAATCACAGGATGCCCGAACAAGTAAGGCGTATAATAGATGGCGACAATTCATTTGTGATTCGTCATTGTTTATTGGCTTTGTCGCTTTGATGTTGTTGCGCAGTAAATTTACGGTAATTTGCAGCACCCCGAACCCAACCTCGACACCTTTGTTGTGCACCAATACATGGGTGTCTTCTTCACTTCACTCATGTACCTATTGAGAAATTAATGTAAATTGTACATGTCTAGTTGTCTTAAATATATTCTGGATATATTTATGTATACTCGTGTATGTATCTATGGTATAAACTCGTTTTCTATATACAGTAGGTAATCGATTTGCGCACCTCTTGATTTCCAAAAAAAAAATTTTGACCAACCTTAACCTTAAATAAGATGTAAATGTTAATCTTCACTCGCCGACACGGAGTGTCTTCTATTGTGTGACCCAACTAAATTAATTAATTTGAACAACAACAATTTATAGATTCATCTAAATGGATGAATTGTTGTACTTAATTGCTTGGTCACTACTTTGGCTCCTTCAAATATTGATCACGCCAGATAAGAAGTTTCAGATCTCCCTTGGTCGAATCCATTTTTTACACCTTTAGTATAAATATCGACTCGTCGTCGAAACGCTGGAAACGACAGTAATCCGCTTTGCGTGATAGATTATTCAGAAGACGGGTTAGTTCTTCATTCTCCAGTTGTTCACTCTAACTTCTCTAGTCTTCAGAATCATGTATCACTATATTACTTACATGCTTAGAAAAAACAGAAAATTAATTGAGGTCCCATTTTATTTGCTCCATGCATACACGCAAATAAAGTCAGAGGATTTGTAGGTTATAATAGGTAAATAAGTAGATGATATTCGTGAGGCCACGAATAATCCAACTTGGACTTCTAGAGACGCTTTTGTTCGTTGTGATGCCCAGAACTCCTAAGAACAGATAAAAAAAAAACCGTTACATATCTACAAATCGACTAGAGCCAGCCACAAATTTATGGAGCTCGCTAATATCTACTTCAGTCAATTTGCCGGATCCGCAGAAAATATGGCAATCCTGCTGCTGAATCCTTAATCTGGCAAATGCTGGAAAAGGTGCAAAGATGTTTCCTTCTCATTTTGCTCCCTACTACTTTGATAAGTTTCGTCCTCTAAAATCTTTAGCCCCACCGAGTGAGTGCCATTGCGACAATGTCTAGTTAAGACACTTATCTTTTTTACTTAGTGTTCAACTCTCCGCCAGAAGGCTTTTGAAACCCCGCAAATGCTGGTTATTGACCAACGCTTACTGAGTTCGCGCGAAGTCCATAGATCTGAGTGCACGACGACAGGAGATTTGTAAATCCACAACATTTTTGACAGATAGTTAAGTACAAAAGCGCAGATGTTCTATTCACTATCGTGAAAAAGAGGTCCAACACGTACTACACAAAGAAAGAAAAGGTAAAAAAAAGTATTGGGCGCTGATCAACCTGGCCAAGAGCTACTCTATATCGAGTGAAGTACTACAAGGCTCGGTTCTAAGCCCCCTTCTATGGAACTTAATGTATGATGAGGTGCTAAAGAGACACCACAAAATCCGTTAAATTAATTACATACGCATACCACCTTATTGTGGTAGCAGTGGCTAACACCTAGATGACCTCCGGAGCAGATGCAATTAGTGCATATGTTTGTATACTGTCTGCACCAATGGTTCTCCTCAATGAGCTTAGAACTGTCTGAGCAAAAGGCAAGAAGTCTTGCTCATAAATACTATAAAAGTGGAGGAAATTACATCTCTCACCATAGGAAAGTATGAGATTCATTCACAAACAGAACTAAAGTATCTGTCATTAAACATATGCCAGACAATAAGCGCAGTACATAGGCTGTCGTTACTACTAAGAGTTATCATGATATGATACCCATTGACATCCAGGGTGACGAATACGAACGGGTATACAATTTATTAGAGCTGTCTATAGAAGCCAAAAGAGAAGAGGGAGTGATGAGCTTAACAATATGGCAACAGAGGTGGCAAACCTCATTCAAAGGACGGTGGACCCACAGTCTAATACCGGACAACCAGTCGTAGGGATCACAGACGACATGGGGACCTGAATTTCCGACTAATCCAAATACTAAGTGGACATGGGTGCTTTAGAAGCCACTTGTATAGATTCCAGCACGATATTAGTTCCAATTATCTGAAATATTTAGAATGCCTTGAAGACTTTTCGCATGTATTCTTTTATTGCCATCGCTTTTTAAGTTCAAGGGAAAAACTTTAACCTACACTCGGTGGTAGTTCGTGATCTTCTTTATTGGCGTAGACACCGGTTACGCGATTATAGCCGAGTTAACAACAGCGCGCCAGTCGTTTCTTCTTTCGCTAAAGCGAAGCCAGGTCCTTCTCCACCTGGACCTTCCAACGGAGTGGAGGTCTTCCTCTTCCTATGCTTCCCCCGGTGGGTACTGCGTCGAATACTTTCAGAGCTGGAGTATTTCGTCCATCCGGACAACATAACCTAGCCAGCGTAGCCGCTGTCTTTTAATTCGCTGAACTATGTCAATGTTGTCGTATATCTCGTACAGCTCATCGATCCATCGAATGCGGTATTCGCCGTGGCCAACGCGCAAAGGACCATAAATTTTTCGCAGAACTTTTCTCTCGAAAATTAGCAACGTCGACTCATCAGTTGTTGTCCAGGCCTCTGCACCATATAGCAGGACGGGAATTATGATTGACTTATAGAGTTTGGTTTTTGTTCGTCGAGAGAGGACTTTGCTTCTCAATTGCCCACTCAGTCCGAAGTAGCACCTGTTGGCAAGAGTTATCCTGCGTTGGATTTCTAGGCTGACATTGTTGTTGGTGTTTACGCTGAACCAAGATAGACGAAATTGTTTACAACTTCAATGTTATGACTGTCAACAGTGACGCTAGAGCCAAGTCGCGAGTGCGACGACTGTTTGTTTGATGACAGGAGATACTTCGTCTTGCCCTCGTTCACTTCCAGACCCATTTGCATTGCTTCCTTGTCCAGTCTGGAGAAAGCAGAACTAACGGCGCGGGTGTTGAGGCCGATGATATCAATATCATCAGCATACGCCAGCAGCTATACACTCTTATAAAAGATTGTACCTGCAGCTCGAATTATTTTCTCCAGCAGCAGGTTGACGAAGTCGCACAATAAGAAGTGGTCTTATTGTGTCTTGGTATCGAACGGCTCGAAAAGGTCCTTCCCGATCCTGACGGAGCTTTCGTGTTGCTCAACGTCAGTTTACACAGCCGTATTAGTTTTGCGGGGATACCAAATTCAGACGTCGCGGCATAAAGGCAGCTCCTTTCCGTGCTGTCGAAAGTAGCTTTGAAATCGACGAAGAGGTGGTGTGTGTCTATTCTCCTTTCACGGGTCTTTTCCAAGATTTGGCCACACTGATTAGGTCCAATCAGTTTGTTGACGGTGGCCTTTAATCTTCCACACAATTCTCTCGATAGAGCCTTATAAGCGATGTTGAGGAGACTTATCCCACGGTAGTTGGCGCCGATTGTGGGGTCTCCTTTTTTATGGATTGGGCATAGCACACTTAAATTCCAATCGTTGGGCATGCTTTCGTCCGACCATATTTTACAAAGAAGCTGATATTTGAATAGCTCGGCCGGTAATCCATCGGCCCACGCCGCTTTGTTGCTCTTCAGGCGGGTAATTGCTATTCGAACTTCTTCATGGTCGGGGTTAGTTTACGAAACTCATGTGTCAATCCACTGAGAACTTTGACAAGCAGAATACCGATATAAGTGTCCATTATTTCGTGCCATAGAGGAGAGTTAAATGTCTTATAACTCCCACGAAGTAATACTTAATCAGGTGGTTCTGTGAGAAAATTTGGAGTTGGGAGTATGTTAGTTTGAAGTTCCGCACTCCGGCCTTTGAAGCTTTCCCTATTAAAAAAAAAAAAATCATCAGAGTTGCTTAACCTAAACACACTTCGCCGAGAAATGTTCCCCATAAGGTGCGCTTAGCTTATGATTTGACGAGAGCTTCGGATGCAGTCAAAACCATAATGTGCTATTTGAGTACATTGAAAAGGATATTTATTTTGTTTTTTCACTTTTTCTCGTCATGTTATTTTAGCACAGATCCCTAAATCGATATTACTTGGTGGAAGTAAATTGCCTAGTGAAAGCCGAGAAAATCTCTTTAATTGAAAAGAAGTAAGAACACTTCCATGGTTGTGCAAACACACAATGTTTTATCAAAGCACTTAGGATTTGCTTCCAGTTTCAAAATCTGTGTGATATAATAAACGAGTAACTACTGTGCTTAAATACACAAGTGTATTATTTTTTTGTACTTTTCAATACGACGCAATGGTTGGCTGACACAAGTAGTATCCATTCAATATTTATAGGCTTGCCAAAATAATATACTTCAATGACTTTAAATGCAACTCTCGACTATTTAAATAGCTCTCTTGTGAAAGTGATTTTATAAAACACGCTTTGGCACACACCCAAAACTACTCAAGCGGAATAACACAACAGGGAATTGGTTAAGTGGCGCCTCCGAAGTGATTTGTTCCAAAGCATAGCCTAGAAAGCTACAAAGTACATACAAATTTTATCTATTTACTTAGGCGTATTTTATAATTTCTCAATCGAAGAAACTTCGGGTCACATTTACGTTGTTTACGTTGATTTGCCTCAAACTGATACGCTTGATGTTTGTAGACGATTTCAAGGTGATTGCACCCGTTTTTAATCAAAATATAAATATTACTTTTACATGTGACTGTCCTTTGTTTCAATTCAAGTTCAAAGTACTTCAGCCTAATGTTTGCTTTTATTTAAACTTTGTCTGCGCAGACAGACAATGAAACGGCCGACCGCTCTCATATTAAATTGCTTTTGACAAAGTTCACTCACCTGTTTGTTTAATGTAATTTTTATGACATTCTGCACGAGGCAAGCAATTATATGGGCTTACAGCTCATTTAACTTATTCGCACGGTGCGTCGGAGCAACGCTTTCCGTTGTTAAATTATTACTTGTTTTATATTTTCAGGCATTTCCTGAAATAGAGAGGATAAGACTGACAGAAACTATACTGAGACAAGTGCGAATTCTTCACTTAAGTAAATCGATCGTTCTGAGTCAGCTGTATATTTATGAAGTCATTCTTTCTTCGAATTTCTTATAAAGGCAGTTTTTTTAGCCATGTGGTTTTCAAAAAGAAATAAAACGCTTACAATTTGATGATGTCACCAAAAATGAAGCCTTATTATAACCTAAGATTTTGTCATTTTGTTTTAAAGGTGATTTCTGACAAGAGACACTCGCGGCTGGTTCGAATAAATACCAGAAAAGAGATTCACTTTTAGTAGCAATTTGGACTGCATATCAGCAATAACGCGCCGAATAATCTCTTACAATGCGTCAATTGTCACGGGAAGCCTTTAAAGCGACTACAAATAAACCCGCAAAAAAATAGTCCAGCGATGCTAAAACTCACGGTCTCACAAGGCCATGCCTCAGGCCTACGACGCGTGATAATGTGCTTAACAAAAGTTTCTTTCAACGAACTGACTGTTTAGTTAGATCTACATATTCTTGTTGGAACCAAAGGTCATCCTCCTTCACATCTTCCAAATAATCAATGATTTTCTTGTCCATAGAGCATAGAAAGCAGTGACTTCTTGATTCAGTTGGTTTGAAAATTCAATATTTTACGATTGGAGCCTAAAGAATGTAGATGGAGTATTTTTCGTTTAATTTTTGGAACTTTTGATCGATAGGCCTCATAAAATTTATGTACTAAATTTTCTTTGAATTGAGTGACAACCGGCCGAAACATCTGGTCTTAAGAATGTCAGTACTCGATGCTTGCCGAAATACGTTCAGTTGGTTCTGTAGTACCACTTCTTCTACCTACATATATTTGAAAGCACTGATGAGTCTGCGGCAGGTGATATTTTCAACATACTTGTAGTATTCAGGACAGAACTGGGTAGGTTAGTATCTGCTTCATAACCACCATATGAAACATTGGGTTTCTGTTACTTTTCACTTGAGGATTTCAAAAGTCTATTTTTTGCACATATAGTATATCGCATGTACATATATTTGAGAATATTTTTCTAAAATTAAAAGAAAATTATTTCGGAGATACGAGTATAATGTAATCGGCTACCAAAACTTTAAGACCCCTTTTTTTCTGAAATGCTATTTTCAGTATCGATGAGCAAAATTTATTCGAAATGACTGGATCGAACGGATCAAATTTTCACACGATCTATTCCACTTAAAAGTTCTGTAAGCTATCCTCGATATCCAGCCAATATAGTATATTCAAGTGAAGTCTGAAGAAGAATGGGCCAATGGTTTTCTGATCAACAGTTCTAACGGCGAAATCTACATCTTCACCGACAAAGGGAGAAATAGGTACAGATTCTTCTGTAGTAGTCCGTATGTATATACATATATACATATATGTATGTACAGAAGGTGGTTTCAAACTAAGTGGCTATAATTTAGTATTTTTGATGAAAATGGTTTGCAAAACAGAAGATGTTAAGTCAGAAGCTCATAAACCTTCTAGTGGACAGCCAAGCAGCAATTAATTCTATACATAGCTTTAATTATTAATATCAACACGTTACGTTTTTCAAGCCGACAATAGCTAGACTCTCAATAGGTTATTTGGTCTATATCATCTGAGTACCCAGTTATGTTTGGAATGGAAGGACATGAAAAAGCAGACGAGACAGGGCCGCTGAGACCACAGTTTACCTAAGCTGGCTCAGACAATTCTTCTCAAGAGATGGATTCTAGATCTCTGAAAACTATTAAGGTGGGAGCTTAGCAACATTGTAGGGGTCATCCCATCATCAAACAATTAGATTCTGGAAAACTATCTTTGAAAATGCCCAGCGCATATGGTGATTAGATTCTTGAAAGTTATCTCTAAAAATCCCCTGCCTTCAGCCGGAAAGCCGGTATATCTTCTACGGTGTCCAATGCACCAAAAGCACTGAGTTGCTGGATAAGGATAAGGTTGATTTGGTTACTACCCGGGCACACAATGGGCCGCTGCGGCCTTTCAACCAACCTACCAGATTAGGCTTGGTTCGATGGCTGATCCAGAGATCGTACCTGGACTCTTATACGCAGTTTTTATGAAGCCATAAGAACAGAATCCCCATATTCGATCTTACAGACCAGCAAAGCCTATTATGTCTGATACAAAGTTGGTCAGCAGTTTAAGTTCTATTCCCATCAGCTCGAGTGAATATCTGAAAGTGTGAGCACCTAAGTGAAAGTCATGATCTCGCACCAGCAGTAAAATCGTGAAGAAAGTAGTGAGATGTTTCCACCTCATCCTCTTCCATTAAGCAATGCGATAGTACAATGCTCTGTTAGAACGCTCCACAACTAGGGACAGGCTAGCCTTACTGATGAGAAAAAACTCAGAGGACCTTACGATATTGGACCAAAAGGATCTTGCGCCAGCAGCAGTACAAAATATCTGCAGCGTTCCAATATCGTACTGATAGTGAGACTAGCGTGTCTTTCCTTGCCAGCCCCTCAGCTTTACAGTTATCTGCGATTCCGCTTTGGCCTGGCACCCGTACTATAAAAAATTAAAGGATTTTCAAATTTACATTGGCAAATTAGCTCCACAATGCAACACTCTTGCTTTGTTCAGACCAACTAACAAACTTAAAAATGAGTTCGCATCAGCTTGCCTTTGTGGCTGAAATGTTTTGCGCGAAATTGTATTAATAAGCCTCAGATCACTTAACAGCAAAATTAAATTAAATGCGGCGTAATGCCAAGTTTTCTCTCGACAAACTGCCAAAACTCGCATTTACCGTTACTTTTGAGTGATTTTACGACAGTTTTTGTTACCTAAACGAGGTGCATTAATGGGAAAATTTATTACACATCGGCATAAACAAACTACAAAACGCCGGGTAAGTACGCGCCGTGGTTGAGAAAATAACGGAAATCATTACGGTATCAAAACACCTTGGAGATAAGAGCTGAAGGATGAGACAAGAGCGAGAAATATCGAAAGGGAGGGAGAACAGTGGTTAGTACTGACAGCAATGTAGGCCAAAAACCAATTGCGTTTAACTTCTACACCAATACGAAGTTTGGCCCGAAAAACGGAAATGCACATAAAATCGGAAATCATGCATGTGGTATGCCACCTTCGACGACTAACTGCAACACCTGCATTAACTGGCTGCCAATTCGCAGAAACATTTTCTGATTTCGAGGAAAATACGTTGAAGAAAATCGACAAGGATGGCAACGTAGATGAGCCCCAGACAAACGAGCAATCATTCTACAAACCGCACACATTCACACATGCATATGTACACACATACATACATACATTCATACAGACCTCATGCAACCCTCAAAATCCGCACTCAACCGTACACGGAGCAACAACTTTATGACTAATGTTACAGCAATGACATTTGCAGCTGGCATTTATTGCAGCGCACGTTACATACACATACATACACGAGCTAGCAACGGTTCCAGGTATTGCAGCTGCCTGTGGCTGCCTGCGTGTGGGTGTGTGGCAGGCATTCAATTGAACAGCAAAACAACGGATCAGCAGCTCAACTTGTTTCTTCCGTGTGCTATTGCGACTCGCTGTTGTTGTTGCCGCTGTTGATGCCACATATCAAGTGGAATTTAGTGCACAACACAAATCAAGGCGAGCGAACGCGGATTTCGCTTTGATTTAACATCATTTGCCAGCATTCGTTTTGCAAAATACAGCAGCAATAACAGCAGCAACAAAAGTTGAAAAAGCAACAACGAAAACAGCAACAAAATTTGGAATAACAACAACAACAGTGACAATCGGCAATTTCCTGCCCCCTTATGAGCCACCATGGCACGGCTACGTCGCTTAGGTGCAAATCGGCGCTTGTAGAAAGCTTTCACCGATAATGGGAAGAAAGAGCTGGCAGCCAAAAACGCGCCGCTTAAGATGCCATAAAAATTATTTATTATCATTTGCGTTGAATTGGATACATGTTGCGGCTGTGGAATACTGCAACAGACGAGTAACGGCGCGACACTTTCGCCTCCACAAAAATTCTATTATTATTTGTGACGCCCACACCCAACTTTCCACTCTTGTCTCACAGTCCGATCTGCAACGATTTATGGCTTAAGCCACCTCACGTGCCGCGCAAAGAATGACGGTGGCACATCGTTTGCAACGACCTTGCAACTACCGATTTCTGAGCGACACTCATACATACATTTATACAAAGCCGTGCGTATTTTTTGGTGAAAATGTTGCCGTAAAGCGCGTTGTCGCTAGTAGCCAATCCTGTCACGTGGAACTCATAAACCAAGTTGAATATAAAATGAAGAGATTAATATTAATGCGGCGATTTCAATTCAAAAACTGGCAGGACCAAAGACAATATTTTTTAAAGAGTTTAACTAAAATAATATTCAATGTTCAATTGACAGAGAATATGAGTGAAAGCTCAGATGAAATCTAAAGCTCAACTCACGTAAGCTTTCTGCTTATTGGAACGTGCTTTGAACATTACAAAACATTAAGTTAAATTGCAAATATACATTCATATGTATTAGTAATCATGTCTCCACTACCTATTGGCTGGATAATCACAAATCGAATAACTTATTGATAGCTTTCACCTTACCTTTTGAAAAGCTTTTACTGTGATTTAACTGTGTGTTCCCTTGACTCTTTAATTTAGAAATCAGAACCAGTAAGGAAGGAGTAATTTCGGGTTCCAACGAACATTTTATGCTCATGCAACTTGCAAGAGTCAAAGCCAGGGAAATACTTTAAGTTGTAAAACCAATCAAATAGAGTAAAATCAGACCGATCTTCGAAAATCCTGATATTAGTTATATAGGCGCTAGACCAAGCTTTCGCTCAAATTTATTTTAGACAATTTTTGGTCGTAAGGTGGCACACACTAAAGGCATTATTCGTGCAAAGCTTTATAATGTTATATAAATTTAATCTTGATTTGTGTACTGGCAACTGAACGAATCACGTGAAATTTAAAATTGTGTTATATGGGAAGTAGTCGAGGTTATTTTCCGATTGTAAAAAGAATGATACCTACAAAATTGTCGAGATTGGTTAGTTGGGTCCCGAGATACGGGATTTCACAAAAAAAAGGGCGGTTCGGTTAATGGCGATTTTTGCCCGTGGCTGTGGTCCAATTACATACATAACTCCTCTGGGGACTCTATAGGTCACTCATACTTCCTGTCCTGCTATATGGTGCAGAGGTTTGGACGATGTCAACAACTGATGAGTCGACGTTGTGAGTTTTCGAGAGAAAAGTTCTGCGAAAGATTTATGGTCTTTTGCGCGTTGGCCACGGCGAATACCGCATTCGATGGAACGGTGAGCTATATGAGATATACATATGACGACATTGACATAGTTCAGCGAGTTAAAAGACAGCGGCTACGCTGGCTAGGTCATGTTTTCCGAATGGGCGACGGCCCACCCGGGCGACCACTTTCGCAGTTTTCCAGGGTGAAGTTTCAAATTTCTCGCGTTAAGGCTTGCATATCTGTCATTACCAGCGTGCACATCTCCTTTTTTGTAAACGTTGGTGGAACTACATACAGATGTACATACATGCTTGGCTTTATTTTATTTTATTTTATTTTATTTTATTTTGTTTTGTTATTTTTCTTTCAGTTTCATTTTGGCAATTCTTGTGCGTGCACTCTTCACACTTCATTTCGGCGCTAAAGTGATTTCAAATTTATGACTACAATAATTCGCGTAATCCGTTGAATATAAAATTTGTAGAACAAACCCCATTTTTAGTTGCCAATGAATAATAGCTTGCTGGATTTGCAGCCAAAGCAGTCACGTCTTCATGATCAACTGATTGTGCGCAGCGCAGATTGGGATATCATTGAGTATTATGAGTTTTATGTAAATATTATTATATGTGGGAACGAATAAAGGACAGACTAGAAGTGGGCGAACGTACGGACAGTAACATGCAACACTGATCGCAATAGACAACGAGTAGCGATGAAGAAACAAGTAACGAAGACTTTGAAAACGTTGAAACTAAAACTAAAACTAAAACATTTTTAAGAACATTTTGTAAAATAAAATAAGAACATTTTGTGTAAAATAAAATAAGAACACATTTTGTAAAATAAACACATTTCTTATAATAAATACGAATCCACCCCTACATATATTTTGGATAAAAGATTATACATATGAGAGAGACTGAATGGATTCAAAGTGAAAGAAACCGAAAGATAAGAATAAAAAAAAATTGTTAACTAATTTCATCACTTATATTATTATTCTTTTTTTTAAATATTTTTAAATAACCCGGGAATGAAAATATGTAAAATATTTTTCTATAATTTTCTTATATATAAAAATGAAACCGTTTTCGTTGTCACGGCATCACGCGTGAATGGCTGAACCGATTTGGCTGATTTTTTTTTTGTTGTATTTGTTATTATTAGGAGAAGGTTCTTATGTAAGAAAAAATTACGAAAGTTGCCGGAAAACGCCTAAACACAATCGTTTCTTTTTGCCATACAAACGTTTTATTTTGTATATACATACATACATACATATGTACATATGTACATATGTAAGTAAAAATGATTGTCTGTTTGTTAGTAACGCTAACGCTCGAGAACGGCGGTCAGATATAAAAAAAAACCATATACTTTTCATAAGGAAAAGTCGAAAAATTGCAAATTTCCAAAAAGTGACTTTTCATACAATTCTTTTTTGTTTTGTTTTTCAATATTTTGATTTGTAAATTATTTGAATCGTTCAATTTCGGTCGCTTTCTTTTATATTCCGGCTATTTAAAAGAAAAATTATTGAAAATTATTCAGTGAAAACTTTATGTGTGTTTCAAACGAAGTGATCAATTACAGATTAAAATTTGTTACGAAGCAACGAAGATAATTTCGACATATCAGCCTTCAAATTCGCGTTAATTATGGGATACGAAAAAATGACATTTCCGATGACATTTTACATTGTATTCGCTAAGAATTGCCAAATTTCGGTTGATACTTCCAGTGGTTTGATAACAATTTTACCCCCCTTTTGTCAATTCACTTCAACGGAAGATGAACTCATCACGAATATTTATCCAAACATTGGCCAAATTATCGTAACTTCAATTGCTGGAGAGCACGCGCAATTTTAGTTAAAAATACGATGTTAATACAAAACTGGAAGACAAAAGCCATTTCTGGGAGTTCGCTCATATAAATCGATTCTTGACAAGGAAAACGAAACCGTAAAATATCCAGGGAAAAATTGCCAAGCCTGCCCCAGCATCATTTGCGTTAACAATCAACAGCGCCGAAACACAAGGAAATCGAATACAAGGAAATTTCAGTTATGTTTTTCACACAACAGGACACAAGGATATATGTGTTTTTCACACGCCAGTATATGTTGACGAGTTGGAAATCCATCTTCTCTGTATCTTTACGCACCAGAACAGAAATCAAAAAATTATGTTTATTAAGCTGCGCTACATTAAAAAAATGTAGAAAAATCGAAAATAAATAATTTTCGACACAATATAATTTCAACTTTTTTTCATTTCAAAACACATAATTTCACGCAGGACAACGGCTGCGAGGTCAGCTAGTTTATTTTATTTTTGTACTTTCTAAAGTTCTGTACTGATTTGTTTGAAATCAAACGAATATTAATATTTGTGAAGCTCAGTTTTACTTGTATTTTAATTATATTACCATGATTCCAGCACAAACGGGGTGGCAGTTACCCTGACAGGACCTTTCTCTCCCTCAAGTTGTGAAGTGAAATTTTATCGAAAAATTACATAATTCCCTACAAAGCAGGCAATTAAAATGGGCAAACATGTCAACAATCGGCACTTGACGCAAACGTGACATGAAATACTCAAAACGCACACAAGCGCACATAAGTACTTATGCACTTATGCAAACTAATATTCGAATGGAGGTGTGTGTGTATGCAAGTGTAACTAATAAAAATGACCTGTGCGCGCTGTCACCCGAAATGAACATGCAAGTGTTAATGCTGTGACACATATTTATTTTAATTGTAGGCTTTTCTTGTCACCATTGTCAGTCGAGTGAGTGATTGCGTGGCACAAATGACTGACTGAGTGGTGTGTAGTGCTGCACAAGTGACATGCTTCAACATGTGTGAGTGACAATGCGTTGAGCAAATGCGGTGGCGTTGTTCCGCAAAAAAAAAAGAGAAAATTAATTTAATAAATTTCTGAAAATAGTAAACTGACAATACAAACACACACGCAAATTGATTTCATGCAAATCTGCACTTATGTGTGCGATTCTACACACAATTATGCATGCAAGGCTGCCACTGTTGATCGTTTGTCGTTTGTCAGGGCGTATGCGCAATTAAATTCTGCTTTAATGACAGTTTCTGTTATCAAAAGGAAAATGCACCTGTGTCGTTAATTATTTAAGTAGCTGCAAACAAAGTATGATTTTCACTAATATTTACTGTGTATTATATAACGGTATACAAGATTTTACAAGCAAAATGATACTTATGATATGAAATTATTGGAGAGCAGAGTTTGAGAGGAGACTGGTATCAAATATAAAATATTCTCACAAGCTATGGGAAGGAAGGAGGAAGATTTTGTTTTGTTGTATGAGTAGCGAGTATTGCAATACATTCACTTAGATTTTATCAACTGTGACTCACCTAAAGGTGGACTACGCCACCACCATTTTCAAATTTTTATACCCTGAACAGGGTATATTAAGTTTGTCACGAAGTTTGTAACACCCATAAGGAATCGTCGGAGACCGTATAAAGTATATATATAAATGATAAGTATGTTGAGCTGAGTCGATTTAGCCATGTCCGTCTGTCCGTCTGTCTGTCTGTATATATACGAACTAGTCCCTCAATTTTTAAGATATCGTTTTGAAATTTTGCAGACGTCATTTTCTCTTCAAGAAGCTGCTCATTTGTCGGAAAGGCCGATATCGGACCACTATAACATGTAGCTGCCATATAAACTGACCGATCGGAATCAAGAGCTTGTTTGGGAAGGATTATTGTCTAACACAGTTATACAATATACGAAGAAAGTGTTCAGATCGAATAACTATATCATATAGCTAACATACAAACTAGACGATCGAAATCAAGTTCCGGTAAGAAAAGTTTTTTCTATGAAGTGTATTATAGCTTATTATAGGTGCAACTGAAGTTTACGTTTTTATACCCTGAACAGGGTATATTAAGTTTGTCACGAAGTTTGTAACACCCAGAAGGAATCGTCAGAGACCCTATAAAGTATATATATAAATGATCAGTATGTTGAGCTGAGTCGATTTAGCTATGTCCGTCTGTCTGTCTGTCCGTCTGTCCGTCTGTCTGTATATATACGAACTAGTCCTTCAGTTTTTAAGATATCGCTTTGAAATTTTGCAAGCATCATTTTCTCTTCAAGAAGCTGCTCATTTGTCGAAACCGCCGATATTGGACCACTATAACATATAGCTGCCATACAAACTGAACGATCGGAATCAAATGCATGTATGGAAAACTTTCACATTTGACAAGATATATTCACGAAATTTGGTATATATTACTTTCTATGACAGCAATGTAATCTCCGAAGAAATTGTTCGGATCGGTTAACTATAGCATATAGCTGCCATACAAACGGAACACATAGTTACTAACAGAAATGCACCTGTGAAGGGTATTTAGATTCGGTGCAACCGAAGTTAACGTTTTTTCTTGTTTTACCTGTTCCTGTGAAAACTTTCCTTAACATGGTGGTTGTTGCTCCCAGCCTATTTACTATACTCAATGAGCTATCGCGCATTTATGTAGGTTGCCTTTTATATTTCATGATATGGCAATCTGGCGACTGACTACTTTATCGTAAAGTTTGAATGTTTTAATGTTATACGCACTCAAAACGTTCTGACGAACAAGCGCTATACATGTGTTTCTACAGTTACGTAAAATATTCATTTCGAAATGGAATAAAATCGCAAACATTTTTGCCCGAGTAATTTGTGAAGGTCGTCCAAAATCAGTTGTTGCTCCAGAAGCTATTGAATTATTTTTTTCATAAAAAGGCTTGTGCCGATTGGTCGGGAGAAATTTTAAAACAAATACAATAATGATTTTTCGAAACAGGTCTATGATAAAAAGACGGGAGGTAAATCGTAGATTTATTAGTCAGAAAACAACAGCAGTGGACCATAATGGTGTTTCAAAATGAGCCGAATCCAACAAAAGTTATTTGACCACGAACCATTTCGAAGCAAATGGTTGCCTGTTTTTGTGGAAAAACTAAACATGTCACAACCACACCACTGAAATAACCCAGGACAACTTTTGTGTAAATTGCCTTTTAAGAAATCACTAAAGCCAACCACCCAAGACGAATCACTCTTCCCCGTGACAATGCGAGCTCTCACACCAAAGTGACAAAGGTGCTTCGAGAACTTGTTAAGACGCAGGCAAGAGTGTATAGATCTTAATGGAGAATATTTTAAAAAACAATAAAGCGATTTGATGATTAGTATTTGATTTTATTCTTTAATCCCGAAGTATAAAAGGTGAGCTATGTGGTAGTTTTCAACATAGCCGTATATGGGGAGTGGACGTGGTTAATATCTGATTCCACGATTTCGGCCATTTTCAAACCGTTTTAGGAGGTCCTGAAAGGAACATTCTTAACAAGTTTTGATATAGCTTTGGAAGTTTGCGAGATATATACATTAGACTTACTAGGGAACGAAGCCGCACTAATTTCCAAGCCCCAGTTTTTGGGGTCCCCTGTACCAAATTTCATTTTCATATATTAACTTCGAGCTTAATTATAACATTTCATAAGTTTTCGCTTAATGGCTTTTTTGTGGGCTTGACAAGGGTCTGATTACGCCCATCTACAATGCCGTTCAAGCTATTCGAAAAATCAGCACGGGAACAAAGTTTCATAACGATATCTCACTCAAGTTGCAGTTAGCGTAGCGAGACGTAATTTTTATCATTTATATATATATATATATATGTATATTCATAATACAGATAGGATAGATAATGAAGTTCACACAAGTTAGGAAAGTTCTCTGAACGCCACTCAGTTGGAAGTAGCCAGAAACGATTCTTTTACATGAAAACGCCCCCAATGAACAGCCAAAAACAGTCGAAGTTGCGAGTTTTCGAGAGAACAGTTCAGCGAAAGACTTATGGCTATTTGCGCGTTGGCCACGGCGAATATCGTATTTGATGGAACGATACCACTCCGTTGGAAGGACCAGGTGGAGAAGGACCTGGCTTCGCTTGGAATCTCCAATTGGCGCCACCTTGCGAAGAGAAGAAACGACTGGCGCGCTGTTGTTAACTCGTCTATAATCGCGTAAGTAAAGAAGAAGAATACGGATATAAAAAATAGGGAGTATTTTCTATTCATACGATAAACCTCAACAAATAGAGAAGTTGTTATGCAAAGCGCTAATAGACTATCTCAATATTCATCTAGCCCGAATCCGTTACAGAATATTTCACTGGAATACCTTAACATATATTATATTAGTTGCTAAGTATTATCATCCTCACATTTTCGCATTATAATAGGACAGGTATATTGAAGGACTTGAAAAGAACTATTAATAAGTTAGTTAAGGTTACAAGATCGATCGAAAATGGAACTCCCTTGCACAGCTGTGACGCTATTGTCATGCGTAAATACGTTGAAAGGCAAGTAGTTCAGTGGATCTCCTGCATTCTACTCTAGTCCAGAAGGATGTGCTAAGCTCACTGGAAGTCCAGAGATTCAATGCAAGACACAACGGAATTCACGTCAGTTAAGAAATTATGACCAGATACCCAAAAGGTCTGCAGATGAACTAGATTAATGCTATCAACAGGGAGGACAAACTCTCCTCAACGACGCTGCACTTCGGACCCATGCAACTACTTCTACCTAAATGCCAGCCATCTCTTCTTGAAAAATACTGCATTGATCCGATAGCATAAAACTCTCGTTTAAAAGCTTACTGTACCTCTTCTCCAACGTATTCGCCCATCCACATATCCTTGGTCGGTATGTGAACAGAGCAAAAACTACCAGGGCTTGACTTGGCGACGCAGTGATCTAAGTAAATCTTTCTATCAGAAAGATATTCATGTATACATACAGTATATCTGAAAGCAATTGCAATTTTTTGACAGTTTCTGGATATCAAAACTATTGTATAGCCTATATTATGTGCGGTTCTTAACTTTCTTTGGGCATACTAGAGCATTCAATCTAACAGTCTGAAACTAGTCCACGAACCACGAAGTCTGTAACACACGGAACGAAACGTCAGAGACTCTATAAAACATATACAAATACAATATATATTAAGAATCGACTTAAGTATTGATCCAATTTTATCTATTTCTGTCACTAAGATACCTCACATATACTTAATTACAAATCATATGGAGCGCAAATCAAACATTGGCCTGTATATGCGGTATGAAGTCACCCGGAATTGCGAAAATCTTTATTTAGATATATGGGGGCACAGGGAAGTATGGGCCAGATTCAACCCATTTGTAGCACAAATACTTGCTGCTATCAGCAAAGATTCTCTGTGAATCTCAATTATATATCTGACCAATATTATCGGTAAAATGTCAACTAAAGGCACTAGAGTCATATTTTCGGCATGCAGGGTCTGGTTCAGTTTTGAATGAATTTAGACAATTTTTGCCAAAGGTGGCACATTCTAAAGGCATTATCCGTGCACAGTTTCATTGATTATTTCATGAATTTTATTTATTTGTTAAGATAAAATTAGAGCTAAGAAATTCGCTTTCCTCTTACCGAAAACTTTAATTTGAGAACATCTCATTATAATTCACTAAAAATATACCCACTACAGTTTTCAACGCGTATCAAAATTTATACCTTTCGTGCCTCAATGCCATTTTTCGGCTTTTCTCCTTTCATTAGAGAATTTCAAAAATTCAAATTTTCCAAATCAACCGTACCAAATATTTAGGCAAAATTCATAAATACTCTTGCTCTTGCAAGATACCGAAAATTCCATTCTGTGAATTCGACGGAATTCGCCAAGGCGGCTGCTTGCGTAATTATTTAATAATAATTATTGGAAAGCAAATAAATACTACGAATTCTTCACTCAAAATGCAATTGAATGCAATGGCCTTCATTCTTCAAGCAATATTCGTGGGTGATGCAAACAAAGGTTCAAATGTCTTTTCATGTCCTTCATTTCATGCTTTGCCAGTCAGCCGTTGCTTCCACTTTCCCTCCACTGCCACACACAAGCAGCCAAATGGCTAAAGACACCAACGAGTGGCGCAAATAAAATAATCAATAAGCTGATCCTTGGAAGTAATTTTCAATCACCGGCGTACTTCTAGCAAACACTCAACTAATAGCTGTATCTCTAATACATACATATACGTATGTATGTGTGATTGCCGGTGCAAACACTCAGACTTCCAGCAGTTAGCTAGCAATGCAGATTGATTGGGTTTGTTTAGATGTCTGTCTGCTTTCATTCAACTATACTGCAGTCTATTCTTTGCACTCACACTGGCATGTGTATATATGTATGCGTGTATGTCTGCACCCGCTTTCGTTGCTAATTTTCGTTTGTCGCGAAATCGCGTCGGTGACTGCATTTTATTTGCTCATATAAAATATTTTTGTTTCGTTTTGGGAAATTAGCGCATTGACTACGTTTAAATTATCAGATTGCTTCAATCTATTGATTACCTGCCGCCCGCCGCCGGTGGCAATGGGTAATTTAAGTAATTGCTTTATGTATAATATATATGAATACCCACACATTCACGAAAAAACATATGTCTGATTCGAGTATGTGCACGTAGATATGTAATTATTGCTGAGATTTGCAGGTAACAGTGGTCATTAACATTTGTCGCCTGCCAAGTTAATAGCGTTTGATTAAATTGCTTTGTGGCAACCTCGTAAAAACACACCAGAACAATCAATTTATAAATTGGAACAAATTTACAATCAAGGTTGTCGCGAGGAAGGCTGGATTTAAACTCAGTAGACGACGTCTAAAAATTTTATATAGCTTAGTAATCACTGCGGAGTGGGGCGAGGGTATATTCCAAAGATTTGATGTCTCTCTTTCGCTATATCCGTCTACCAATATTAGATTATGTGGTAAAATCGATGGAGCTCACTTGTACAGATATTTTGTCGTTTGTGTTAACCAAAACTTCCTCAAAGCGCAACACCTCATAGATCGACGAACGTTCTGACCTCACCACAAATAATTGATATCAATCCCAGCCGCTTCGGTCGATTTTCCGAAAGTGTATTTAACGAGATGTTTCAATCTCAGTCTGGCAAAAGCCGGGCATAAAAGCAAAAGTGACAATATTATTCCATCGCGCCTTCTTCGTTACAATTTGGCTAAAAGCGTCGGATGAAATATTTAGTTGTTCCTCCTGTACCTCGCGTATTCAGTTAGAACACGTACAATTGCTGCGAGATTGATTTTGCTAAATGCAAGTATTGTCGAGGACCTCTTACAGTTCACTTTAGGTCAGGTAAAGCGCAACAATGCAATAGGAAATTGGACAACTGGATCGCTGAAATTGCGGTAAGAGTTCCCTCCGAAGCAAGCTTTGCAGTTTACGGCAATTGCACTGATACCGGGCGAAAGCTCTGTCACTAACCCGACATAGAACTCTTGAAATCCAACAGTTATCAAATCTTGAATGTCTATCTACAAAAAGCATAACGGATATAAGTAGTTTCAAAGAGAGCACCAAATGATTTGAACCCAACGATGAAAAAAGATAGAAGATTTAAAGGTCTTACGAATAGTGTGTAGAAATGGGGGATCTAGCGCTAATTGAAAAAAGTCATAAATTAATCCTTGTACATGAGACGGTACTACACTTTCCATTTTTCTACACTATCTTTAAACTTCTAATAACGATTAAAACAAATCACTGATTAAGAGGCTGCATCAGCTTATTTATAATAAGTCAAGTTAAAATAAATCCATTATTTTTCAAATAGATAGCTTTAGTAATCTGTACCTCGCAATATATAAAAGTAATCTGAAGAAAGAAATTGTCCATAAGTGACAGGCTTTGGAATTGTATTCCGTCAGAACAAAGCCAGGCCACCCACATCGGTACTGACTCTTCAGAAGCTCCGGGTGCTTGATTGGGATGTTCATGCAAGTAATTGCCGCTGATTTATAACTGTGGCAAATTATTTTACCGCCGAAAAATTTGTTTCAAAAAACCAGATGATTGATGATATATTTGTCGATCTAATTGAATTATGCTGCCGCTGCAAAGGTCCCATGGGACATCTTTTTATTTCCAAAATTAAAATAGTCATTCATTGGGAAGAAACTTTGGTCGAATCTGGATTAAGATCAGATAAAATGAAACAGTGCTAAGGAATAAATAAATAAATAATAAAAATAATAAATAACTTATATAAAGAAATATACTTTCTGTTCAGGGTAAATGAAGAAAATGTTGCAAGACCCAGTCTGCACTGTTTGGAGCTCGAGTACAAGAATACTTCGCTATGATCCGGACAAAAATTAAATGGGGGGAAATAAATCGAAACCATTACCTACCAAGGCGGATTCGTTCTTCAAAGGATTAAATACTTTTACTTCATAGTATCTGTGTAGATTTGGCTTATATTCATGGAATTTTTATCATATGTTATTAAAATAGTATAGAAAGTAGAAGGTAGAGGAAAAATAAACTGACAGTCCACCTATATATACGCGAACCGATGATCAAAATGTCAATTAAATAAAGAAATTGATGCTTGAGAATCGACGATTAACAGTCATTGATCTTACTGGCATCGTTGGAATATCGGTAAGATTAGTGAAAACCTATTTGAAAGATTATTTAGGCCTAAGAAAAGTGAAGATACGATTAGTTCGAAATTCACTAAATTTTTTCGAAAATCAACGTCGCGTTAACATCTGTGAAACAATACTTTCCCACCACATGACTATCAGGAAACATCTTGTTACTGACGATGAATCTTAAATCTATGCTTACTACTCGGAAACAGACGAGCAATCAACCAAATAACGTGGCAGAGGTGAGCCGAATTGAAAAAACCAGATAAAAGATGATCAAAAATCAAAGGTTATGTTTACAATTTTCTTCGATTATCAGAGTATCGTGCAATCCTACAGTCCTTCCGGCCGATGAAACTGTCAATAATAAACACTATGTTATGAGTCGCGAAGCTATTCGTAAAAAAAAGATCGGAACTATGGGCGACAACCCTTGCACTAATTTTTTATGATTTTTGCGCCAAATTTTCAGCCAATATCGTACCGCAACCACTGTGTTTGTCTGATTTAGATCCATGTGACTTCTGGCTATTTAGCAAATTCAAATCACCGCTCCGTGGAAACCGTTTTGAGCCAATTTAAGCCGTTAAATGTGAATCGATACGCGCATTGAAGGCTATTCCGGAAATTGACTTTAACAACTTAACTTTGCCGAGGATTGTAAATAACGTTGGCGCAAGTGTATTGGCGACAAGGGTGATTACTTTGAGTGGCGCGATATTGATTTGAAGAGTAAATTAAGAATTTTAAAATTATAAACAAAGTCTTACTACTTTTTGCTTTTTAATTTTTCAAACTTTACCATAGAGTTTTAATAAATAATTAAGACAAATATCACAATGTCGCGGTCATTTACAATAAAACAAAGCTTAAACAACCTAAATAATTACTCCCATCAATAAAGTGCTCCATGTCTCTATGTGCCAATAAAAGGCATTAATAACATTTTTGCCAAGAGAAAGCGATTTTATTACACATGTGGTGATTGTCTAAATTTATTTGTTCTTTGCAGCAAACTCCATAAGGATTGTGCAAAAAGTAAGCAACCAAAAATCAAGCTCCTCAATAAATCCCAGCACAGTATCTGCCACATCGATATGAGTTAATTGAATTTGTCAATATGTTGACCACAAGCCCATTAAAGTCACATACATTCGTTTATGACCCACATGACCTACAATGCGTCTACTCAAACGTTTATAACTCAATTTCTCGTCTTACACACACACGCACACATGCGTACGTGCCACATGATGTGGGGCAAACTAAGCAAAGCGATGCATGGAAGAAATGAAAAAGCAACACGCATAGATAAAGCGAAGGTATCAGGTCGAGCATTTAATTCAAAAATATTGAAGTGCAGAATGTATGGAGAGCACCCAATAAAACGGTTATTCGAAATAACAACAACAAACACGAAAAAGCAAAAAGCAAAGGTCAAAGCGCACACATAAGCGCATTTGCGAATGCTTACTTACATGAACGAGTAAATTCGTATGTGCGTACACACATTTGGGGGGGTGGGGGTAGTGCAGAACCCAATAGAAACAGCATGCAACACACCCACACATACATGCACACACAGACAGCCATTGCGGTATTTGCAGTCAAAAGTAATATTTATGAATAACGACTATCGAAGAGCCGCAAGTGGACAATAGAACAGCATTCATGCGTGCATGCCCACGAGATCCTCTGTGCTCTAGCTATATGTTATGTAATATAACTGCGTTTATGCATTTATGTGTTTATGTTTGAATGCTGCTGTTCGAAACTAAACTGAAATTGCTGGCATCGTTCTGCTCACATCTAAGAATTTAGAAAATACGAATATTTATTTAAGCATGCAATGAAAATTTGAGAAAGCGAGTCCCATATTCTCATCTAACTAAACACGTTTTCGCCTTGCACAGTGTTGCACAAAATATTTATGGCATGTTTTAACACTAGACAGATAATTATCTTTCTCTTTATTTTATGCTTACACCACTGATGAGGAACACTTTAAATAAGAAATTAATACAAATTAGCTGAAGTAAGATATATAGAGTTTAAAAAGGTCTTTAACATTTTTTTCCGATATCGAAAACGTGTTGTGCGAAATATTATTGAAATTATGGATAACTTCATGTTAATAACAAGTTTTGAGCTTTTTGAGTATCTTTATGAGGTAATCCCACTTAGAAAATGGACAGCATTTTCATAAAAAAATTCTATCACCTTTTCTGGCCCATATAAAAAGTCATCAATTCGACTAAACTTAAGTTTGAAATTAGAAACACGTCACAGTACTGAATTTCTTATGAAAAGAATCTACTTAATATTACTATTTTTTTTAATATTTCATTATTTTATTTTGAATGGTTACGCCAGTCCAGCGCTGGCCCTGCATTGGACAATATGTAATGTAAGGTGTTATCCTGCAAACGCGGCCGAATTTCTGTGTTTAAAGTGTATGTTTGTAAATTCTAATAAAATGTTGAAAAAGTGCTGTTTTTTATCATAGGAAACCCATGTAACCCTTAACCTACATACGGCTTGATATTAAATTACGAAGCCTTTCATTTACTAATGCAATGATTTTTTTCTCGAGATTTGATCATTTCTATAAGAAACCCATGCAGAATAGTATTGTTAATCTACGACATAACATTCTCCACATTTGTGGTAACTTGTGGATTCCATCCTAAAACCTCCGTTGGCTTGTCGGCCAAGAACAGACCAAATCAAGTTTGATAACCTGGTTTGAGGTCAACTGTATTACAAAAGTGCGATCTGGTTCGACCACAATAAAAAGTAATCAGAAAGATCAAAGTCTGGGCTATAAGGTGGGGGCAGCAAAACTTTCCAACCACTGGTTTATAAATATTTTTTAACTGTTTTTGCAACATGAAGACGAGCGCTGTCTTGATGTAGTATTATTGCTTCGTGGTAGTCAAAA
Source organism: Bactrocera neohumeralis (assembly GCF_024586455.1). NCBI lineage: Eukaryota > Metazoa > Arthropoda > Insecta > Diptera > Tephritidae > Bactrocera > Bactrocera neohumeralis. Next base: position 40,620,185 of record NC_065921.1, read on the forward strand.
AATTTCGGGCGGTTTTCGAAATCTCTCGCTGTTATTTGGTGAGTTGTTGACTGTAGAGTTTTTTGTTAATTTTTTCATCCAGTTTTGTTAGCTGACGATACAGCGCACCTTTCTGATTCTACCAAATACAGAGCAATTCCTCGACATAAGGAATATGCGGTTTGGCGTTGATCTTGCTAGTTGGCCAGGCATTACATATGATTTGCTGCGTTTAAAGTTGTGTGAGTCTGTTACAAAAATGGCTTATTTTTGTAGCGCTTAAGCATAATTCCAGATACCATCGCCTTTCGACATACCCTTCAATTCATATGGTATCCAAATTCTTTGCTTTTGAATGTATCTATTCGGCCGCTTTTACATGTTTTGAGATGACTGCTTGGTACTCACTATGCTTTTCTATGTTACAAATAAACTTCATCGTACCACCATTTTCACATCTTCAAACTTTTTCTTACCGCCCAGGACGCTCTTCGTCGGCGAAGCCACAATCATCACTTTTAAATCATCCGAACCTCGTTTGGTACGTTCGCACAGCAAGAGCATGTTCACCATACACTGTTACAAGCTCATTTTGGCCGAGGGCTTATTCATATTAAAGAAATGAGATAGAACTCCACCAAAAAATGTTTTTTCAGGCAACTAATTCGTCTTCTTGAAAGGAATTACACCATTACTAAAAAGTCTCTAAGCTTTCCAACCCATATTTGGAAAATTGGAAAAGGTCATAATGCAATAATAATAAATTTTGCTCAAAAAGGGCTAATTGTAAACAAAAAATGCAACCGAAAAATTATCAAAAAAAAAAATCATAAAGGACATTGCAAAAAGAGCACCAAGCTGTGCACTGTTTATAAAATAATATTATTGTGTGCTAAAATGTTTGATGGGTACGTACGATAGTCTCCAAATAACATTCCCATTTCAAATGAAAAAATCGTTTTACTAGTCCACAAATTTAAGAAAGCTTTTAGGATCCTGAACTAACTTTATGACCTTTGAACCACTCAATTCAAATGCTAAAAGAACTCTATCAATTTAGACTCTTTTCAGCATGTCCTGTATATAGTTTTCCATACAAAGTGCCAGTTCAAAAAAAAAACGAACAAAATCTTGGATAAAATTTAATGTTTCTTTGAACATCACCATTTTGAAAATGTTTGATTTCTTTCGATAGTAGTTCATTTTACGAATAATTGAGATTTCTGTTTTCATTGAAGATCGCATGGATAATGACAATTTTCTCTTCTTCTGTATACATGTATAAATATACCCTCAATATCATATTTTTTAAACTTTCATACTAATTTGTATCCTTAACAACATAAAAACGCGCTTTGCTGGGGCGTATGAGTAACATCCTCAAAGCTAACCTGTACGCTATATTGAAAAATTTCATATATCGCGCCCAGTTCTTTTCTATGATATGTTTCCAAGAGCGAAGAAATAATAAACTTATTTTTAGCAATCAAAACAAACATTTCACAAAAAGCTTTAACTTTAAGAATACTCACTAAACTGCTTAGCACTACTCAACACTGTACTAGACAGTGCTGCTGTGTGCTAATAGTCTACATGTGGATGACAACCGCAAAACATTCGACCATTTTGCGAAAGTAAAAGTCGTCTCAAGCACAGCTACAATGAAATTTATTAGTAAGATTATAAATATCTCGAACTTTATGTGTACAATAGAGTAGCAACGCTGACCACCAGCTTTCAAAATAATACCACTTGAAATTGCAACAAATCCTTTTGTGAAAAGCACAATACACAAGCACTTGTACACGTGCACAAACGCACATACATGCGTACACACACATAAATGTATTCGATAAAGTTTCGAGCGCTACTTGAGCACATGCTTACACAGTTATATAAATAAGTATGAGAGTGTGGGTAAGTAGCAGCTCGAAAACATTGCGGTCGCCCGTGAACCACAAGCGCTGCGCTACCCACTCAAATAGCACTCATACGCCTAGTGGACCCACAATCTATTATGCTCGCAAAGCCTAAGAAGTATGTGTAAGCGCTTAGCGGCACTCGTATAAATATGAGAGTTTATACGCAACACACCCACATACCCAAACAAATCGTAGGCCTGCAGTGGCGCAAAAACATGAGCTTTCGTGCACACACACATGTACAGATCTATGTATGTATCATATATGTAGTTTGTGTGTGTTTTTGTGCTCAATGGCAATATGGCTGGCAAAAATGCCATTGTATGTCGCAGATAAAGATTAAAGGAAACTCTCATAAAAACTCAGTTATATCATAATATTCATGGCACAAAAGCCGAACAAGTGAAAAGTGTTGGTTGTTTGGGTAAAAAGCCCTAGCAAATTTGTTGCGGTCGAGTTAAGTGAAATATACCGAGCTCACTAGTTATCGGCCGGTGCTTGCTTCGCCACATAAACTCACCAGGCAGGCAATTGCAGCTTCGCTTTTTACTTGCTTCTTTAGTTGTTTATATGATTTGGTTTAAAAAATCAAGTAAGCTCTCACTTGCTTGTGTAGTTACGCCGAGATCATAGACCTAACTGCAAAAACTGGTCATTGCTGACTAAATGAAACAGGGCTTTAAGTTCTCTCCTTGAATTTATAAATAAATTATAATTTAATAAAACAGTTTTCCATTTGATTTCATATAAGCTACCTAAAAAAATGAAAGTCAGAGGCTGTTATAAAGGTTACTTTCTTAAGGATTTATATTTCAGTTAAAATAACTATAAAAACACCGATATGAATTTTTATGAATTATGTTACGTATTCGCCCTGGTATAACAGTTGCGTTAAGTTAAGTTATATTTGCCCAGCTGACTGTCAACTTCAGGTCCTAGTGCCAGATGCAGTCTCAGTTTCATAAGAGCAGAATTTTACGTCTTGCAACGCTTTTTGCTAACCTTCATAGACACCTGATATTATTTATACTCCATCCAGTCCCTAGAACTACGAAGCTCCAAGATATCTAGATTGTTCTAGATAAGACCGGACAGAATCAGTAGAGATTATCCAGCATCTGTCTCAAACCTGCTTTCTGCAATTTTTACTTGGGCCATGGTTCAACTCCCATACGATGACAGTAAGTTGTGATCCGTCGTCAACAACCGTCTTGCAGTCTTTTCGCGATCACGTGAGAAGTATGCACGCTTTCCTTCCGTTACCTTCTACGAAATTGCACACCTTTAAGGCATTTTATCACATCCCGATCCATCTGTCAGACTTTTGGAAACTTTATTGTGGCGCTTTTGCCAATCTTCTATCGATCACTACATCAGCCCGTGAAGATGTTGTAAACTCCACCCTTTTTTAGTGTAACTTGAAAATGTCTAAATATAGGGTGAGGATATGCAGCATATTGTATCCACCGACCCTCTACATATCCAGTTATACTCTAAGGTTGTTAAGATAAATTCACCTAACGTCATCAATATTTGGCTGAATTCGACGTCGAGCTTTCCACTGCAATGCTAATTGATGGAAGGTTGATTAACATTTCTAGTGAATCTGTTAGAGTTGCTCTTAGTACTCCCGTTAAGCAAAGAGTGGCGAGCCGACTTACTCGCTCCAACGGGTTTCTCTATGAGAATTTGGCGGCTTGACAATAATGCATGAAGACAGGTGATAGGCCCCATATTGACTTAAGCATCTTTTTATATGCGTAGAGAGTACCTCTGTGCTTTTTCATCCTTTATTTCACATTGAGTTTCCATGTTGTTATGTTGTTCAAAATTACGGCCAAGTACTTGGTATAATATTTACTTGTTAACTCTACCTTGTTGATCCCCGCGGGTTTCTATAGCAGGATTTTGTTCCTCCTTGTATAGGGCACCAATTCGGGTTTAACAACAAAAATCACTTCTAACATAGCCAATATCGCCATTGGTGTATGCCACTTAGAACGTTATTAAACATACGTATACTACAAGTTATGCCTGGAAACTAGCCCGCCACTAGTATAGCAATGTCGTCAGCATAGGTAATCAGCTTAACTGCTCTCTTTTCGAGTTGCATGGACGAGAGAAAGGTACTGCAAAAGATTTATGGTCATTAGCGGATTTGCAACGTGATTGCCGTAGTAGGTGGAACGATGTTGCTGGCTAGGTCATGTCATCCGAACTGATAGAAACACTCCACCTCTGAAAGTATTCGACGCAGTACCCGCCGGGAGAATCAGAGGAAGTGGAAGACCTCCACTTCGTTGGAAATACCAGGTGAAGAAGTACTCAGCTACACTTGGAATCAACAATTGACGCCAAACATCGAAAAGGAAGAGCGACTGTTGCGCTGTTATAAATTCGGCTGTAAGCAATACGCCAATAAAGAAAAAAGTAGAACTTAATTAACGTAAATTTCAGAATATCTGGTTTAAATCTGGAGAATTATTCTACGTTTATATCCGCTACATTATTTTGTATTTATTCGATTATATATCTCACAGATTGATCTATATTTGCGGTAAGTCAATTAAGGGTATATTCATTACACCGCATATTCGGACGGACAGACATACTTGTATAGTCACTCAGATTTCAACTCGTCTTATCATTCTGATCACTTATATATACATAACCCCTATATCCCGTTAAGAGAACAAAACAAATATGATCTGTGGTAACATGTTGCAAAAGTATAAAAAATAGTAAAAAATACCTTCTTTGCACCTCTGAAAACTCATCTAACTCCTTTAGCCATTAATTGGACGGCAGCGATATAATCATGAAGCTTCTGTCAATGAACGTTATCGGAGAAGGATTTGAAAATAAAACATTAAATTATTTTATGGCTTAACATAATTTATGGAAAAAACCTTAACAATATGTTGCGAGTGGTGAGGAAAATATTCAATTTATACCTCAACTTCTACATCTATGTATGTTATCTGATAATAAAGGTTAAGCGTTTTGCTTCACTTATTCCTTACCTCGGGTGGGGGGCAATAAATGATAGCTAACGGCTCCTTTATTTGAAATATTTCCTTTTAATTCTTCTTTTACCCTTACCACTGGTGGGGGAAGTAAAATTTGTAAATAAAAGGAATGTTTTCGATTGAGATTTTCTTTCAAATCTGATCTTTATTTTTCTTGCTTATATACAATTTGTAAAACTATCTTATCTATCTAAATATATGCGTATGTGTGTATATTAAATGTATTGCAGCATATTGTTTATTGCTGCTAGACATGGGGTTGTTTTGATACATATGTGTGTGTATGATAATCTTATCTCTTCTCTAAATTTATGACATGTGTCCCTATGCATTTTTGTTTTTATTGCATGCGCATTGCATGTAAATGCATTATGTATGTACATATATATGTTTATTAATATATAAATAGATATTTGTATTCAGTAGAATTTCGGCTTTGCTGATAAAAAAGCATGTTCAATGATATTTGAACATTATCAAATAGCTTAAAAGTGAGAGGCCTTAATACAGAAGGATCTAGTACAAAGTTCTAACATATAAGTCTTAATTAATAATTATTTTCCTAACGAGCAACTGATAAAGAGAAGATTACAGTTATTCTTCTTTGAAGTACTAGTATAAAAGTTTAAATGATCCGCAACATGATCGAAATCTAAACACAACTATTATTGGGATAACTCTTGGTTTATATGCTTGAATGCTTTTGCGTTTCTTGATTGGATCGTATTATTTCGTAAGAATACTGATGCTAAGTGTTTATATGCACACAATGGTATGTACACTAAAACTTTTGTTAAATTATTGGACTGCCTTTGCGTCAACATCAACATCTTCCAATTGAGGCAGGGAAAATCATTAATAATAGCTCTAGAGCTTTCACCATCGGCTGTAAGATTATAGCTTATAGATTATAAATTACAGAGCAATTATTCTCTCAGTGTATAGAGTACACCAAACAATGACTTTTTGCGGAGTCAAGTATCAACATCGTCTGCCAACCGAGATCCTTCTGCAAAGTCTTTTTTGAGGTGAATAGACACAGCTCCAATTGTTGCATGTCGAATTATTGTGATGTCGAATGGACTCATATGGGTCTTCCTCGATATTCTTTGCGCAGCAGCAACAGCCTCGTCGATGTCTCTTCTGTGAGTCTGGAACTGGCGAAGCACAAAACAATAGCAAAAGCACCAGGAAGGTGTACTAGGGAAGTGCGAGATTACTTCAGAGCCGGAGCAATGACTTCTCTAATATTGAATGCAGCACCAATATGGATACAGACAATGGATATAAAAGCGTATTCTAAGCAAATCATTGTAATGCTTAGGCTTTCTCGAGTAATAAGTGCTTTCCGGACTATATCAACCAACGCTGCTGAAGTACTAGCCAGTATGTCGGCCATTGAGACAGCCGACATGGGGACTTGGATTTCCATTTGACCCAAATACTTAAAGGACATACATAGGTGCTTCAGAAGGGAGTCGGTTAGATTTAGCGGAATAAAATTCCGCACTTTGCTTTTCGATTCTTCCCTCTAGTATAAAAAAAAAGTTTCTTCGATTCGTACACTTCTCCAGCGTCCCTGAGAATGCGCATTATCCACTACAATAAATGTGGCTAATTATAGACTCTGCTGGGCGATTTTGTCGACTGAATATTGAACACAGAAAGTATGTTCATTACGAAATGTCAAATCAAACGGAGTTTAAATCTAGTCACGGTTGTCAAAATGACCAACTTCGAAAAAAGTATTTTGAAAACCACACGTCTTCCATTTTGTTAGATGTTTACCAAACCATAAAAAATAAAAAAAGGCAAATCCTAACATTTTTATTATAAACCAACGCATTGAATTTAAAAGCTTCTAACAGTGCCACGGCATCTGCTTCTTAATACAGGTGTACAGAGCGTATGAGTAACCTTACAGTCGAGTACAAATCATTTCACCTTATCCTTTTATGCATATATAGTATAATACAAAATCGGTGTGTGATTTGTAATTCATATACATACGTTTTTGTTGTTGTTGTTCCATTATTAGAAAAATATACGATTATAAATTGAAAGCAAAAAAATCTACAAAAAAATCTACAAACAAATATACTTAGGTGGAGAATAGAACAGTCGTGTATATATAAAATTCACATTTTAAGCCATTTGTAGTACACACACGCTGACATACACACATAACTTTATATAAATGAAAGCGCTTGTTTGTTTTCGCAGATAATGCCTTAAATTGTTCGGCATACAAAGTGATGTTGTGAATGCAATCGTCATATGCCAGACAGACAACAGCAAAATGTCAGCAATCGTATACAAATAGCAACAACAACAACAACGGTAACAGTGGCAATTGTCTAGCACTATAGACGGCACGAAAGTAGGCAAAGTAGAGACATGAAAAGTAAGCGAAGGACAGCAAGACAGAATGCAAAAATGACTAGCCAGGCAGCCAACTGGCTTTGTTGTGCCAGAGTATACCTCCTTTTTAATTTTTTTCCTAATTTCTGCTGTTACTTTTATTTACATAGCATTTTTTCTTGCAGCTACAAGGAGTGACGTGCCTTTTTTCCATATTTTTCTTGCTGTCATGCCTCAAACACGCCACTCACACATATGCCTGCCGCTGCATTTGTTAGCAGTGTTGTTATGTACGTGTGTGTGTGTGTGTGTGGTTGGTGTGTTGGCCAGCGTCGACACTGCATTGCACAACTGCGCCTTTTCTTATGCAAAGTTTTGCGGAACTTGACTTCGAGCGTCGACGACTTGGCAAATCCACACACATGCACCGCAGTGTTGTGTGTGTGTGTGTCTGTGAGTGCCTGCGAGAGTGTGTGTCTTCGAGTTTTTTATGCATGCAGAAGTCATTGGTCGTGAAGTAGCACAGCAGTTGACTTTTTCAATTGCCATTTTCACAGTCCTTGAACTACTACACTTGCTGATGCTGCACACACACCCATACTATACATGTATGCTAGTGAGCACAGCTGCTTTTAACTATTTACAACACATATATTTATACATGTGCTTACCTACTTACATATGCATATGCTTATGCCACTTTGTTCGCGCAAGTGCATGTGTATATGTGTGTGCCACCGCATGTAGCAGGTCCGCCATTTTAACATATGCATTTGCGCAGCGCAAGCAGAAATGCACGTAAAGTCAAAGCCAACAAAAACATCGCTTGCTTTTGTTTCCGCTACCATTTTTCCTTCGGTTTTTTCCTCATCTCCCCTCCTTCTCCTCCGTTGGCGTGTTTTGTTGAGCTGACTGATGTTTACTTTAGAAAATTCACGCTCTGCTGCGCTGCCAGTCTTGCTACACTTGCACAGCTCTGCCACGTGTATTGATTTAGTTGCTACTTAATGGCAACAAGCAGTTCTTTAAAACATGCTGCGGCTTTCAAGCTGACTCGTGCTTTGAAGACCTTTATAAATTTGCAAAGAAATTGCAGCATGTGTGCTTTGACTGCAGGTTATTTTAAATTTGTTTAAGAAAATGTTGAAATGAGAGTTTAAGTATGGACATATAATACTTCAATGCGGCATGCTTGCTCAGTCTTCATATGGTACTCAAACCAGCTATCTATAGTTTCAACACTTATATAATCTTGAAGTCAATTACCTAAATTATATCTGCGAAGCGTTTCGAATTATGATTACACCTTAATACGGGAGAAGATAAGGAAAATCGGTAAAATGATTGAACCATTGCAATCAACATTTTATAACTTTTAAATAATATACAATGTCAGACCAATATAAAATTTACAAAAATAAAGATTTATGTAAGTTTTTTATTAAATTAGAACTTCCATTTCAAATTTTCAAAATGAAATTAAAGAAAACCATTTTCGGCGACTGCAGCAAGAAGTAAGCACCGACGTTATTTAGAATCATATTTCAAATCAATCAATTTTTCAAGGGTTAAATAAAAAAAAAAAACAGAACAAATGGTTAATCTTAATTTTGAACAGTCAGTTGCATAGCAGATTTATTTACTTTAATCCGCTTAACCTAACCTACTCCCAACTCAAGACTCTCCCACGGGACCACCGATTAAGTATTACTTCATGGAAGAGAAGAAGGCGTTTAAGTCTCCTCTGTTGCACGGACTGACTGACGTCTAATCTGTTCTAAATGTCTCAATTTTGTCATAATTTGGTTTGCCGCTCTGCTGACAGCTTTCCACTTTACAGAGGACTCGCACTTAAGTGCAGTCAAATTTTCCACCGTTAAACTACCTCCAAGGGTGGTTTTCAACTCTTTCCTTATACTTGAAAACCGAGGGCAATAAAAGAAAACGTGTTCAGAGTCTTCTATGCACTCTGTACACGTCGGACAGTATGGACTAAAGTCATGACGATATTTGAATAGGTAGCATCTGAAGCAACCATGCCTACTGAGTATTAGGGTAAGGTGGTAGTCAAAGTCCCCATATCGTCTACCTTTCCACGAATGTATGTCCGAAATCAGTCGGTAGGTCCACCGTCCTTTGCATGAAGTTTGCCACCGTTGCTGCCACATTTCAATGATATTAATTCGCTCTTCTCTTTTTGCTGTGGTGGACGTCTCTGATAAGTTATACGAGTATATTCGAGCGAATTCGTCTCCCTGGATCTTCGCAGAGCTTTTCGAAACAGGATCTCTGACTACGTATAATCGCTGACTTCAGGGTTTATTTTGGCATTTAAATGCTTCTCTGAGGCTGATTTCGTTCTTACCTCCCTGGTTACGATGTAGGCGGCGTCTAGCTGATTTGGCTATTTCGTCGTTCAACCAGTATCCTTTCGATTGTTATAGTATCTCGTCCTGCGCATAGTTGCATCGCATGCTGCAACTAGTTCCTTCCACACAGCGGATGGACTGTATTTTCGTCTGATGCCTTTGCCGCACTCCAGACGCTCTCAAAAATGTCAGCTCAAATTCCTTTTGTCTCCAACTCCGTTTTCGAGAGATATTTCTCGGACAGTGTTCCGTTTCTTGGGAGAGCGAAACTTCAACAATTATAGCTATATGGTCGCTATTTGTGTACATATCTGACACCCTCCACTTAGTATGAGTGCTAAGCGCGTCGTTAGCAAACATTAAGTCTATTATGGAACCTTTATTTCACAAGCCTCGATCGATGATACTGATTCTGAGTAATTTTTGGTCGTCAGTCAATTTGTGCGGAACAAACCGTGCACACACCTTTCGTAAGCCCAAATTATGGGTCAAAATGCGATAAATCGATGTTTTGGAGATGTTCAATACCATTTCCATGAATTTCAATGATGATTTCGGCTGATTTTTGATGAACTCACGCACAGTTTCGATGGAATTTCCGGTGATCACGGATTGTGATTGGCCCACATGTTGATCGTCATTTATGTCCTCACGACCACTTTGAAAATGTTGAAATCACTCGCGCTCTCTGATACGGGATAGGCAATTATCGCCATAAACTTGTTTCATCAGTTGAAACGTTTCGGTAAAAGTTTTACCAATTTTAAAAAAAAATTTAATGTTGGCTCTTTGTTCGAAGCTCATTTTCGCACCGATAATACAAACATACTGACACTTAAAACGCCACCATCTAATTATGATACTTCATCCAGTCGGCTTAACTGCGGTGGTAGATATTTATGCTGTGTTCTTGATAGGGCCGAACAGAAATCTCGAATAACTACCTCCACTTTCTAGAAGTATCGTCGTTGATAATTATTGTAAATCTGGCTCGCATATGATACCAGTAAGTTACGACTTGTCATTAGGCCAAGAGCCGTCCTGTAATCTTTTCAATGCCTTGTGAGTAAAAAACGTGCGTATTTTCCTTCGCGTGCTCTTGGCGGTTATGAATGCCTCTAAGGCATTTCGTCTCACCCTCATTCTTCAGTCAGCTCTTTCATTGTATAATATTTTTAACGATTTATGTATTATCCCAACTGGCTCTTTGGTTTCTCGGTATGCCCATGTGGCCTGGAACTCAATATACATGCAGCCGCTTTCCGGCAGCCGTAGTATTTACTGCATCGCTGCTTTCACAGGCATTTTCTGTTGGAATGTGATATGAAATTATTGCAGCTTGGCTTTCGACGTTTATACTGATGTTCGTTGTGTCGTTTCCTGCGTTATTAGGTATGGAAGATACTTCGGTATTTCGGAAACTTGAAGGGTCTCCTAAAATTTAGCTCCGAGCAATAGATTTCGGCTTCATTAGCCATTTTTGATTCGTTCAAATATATGTTGATACTTTCGGTGGTGAGTCTAGTGTGACCTGAAACCTTCTTGAAACCTTCTCGCCCAGATAAAGCGTAAAGTTATGTGGTACATGCTATTAACCGTCCCTTGTCTATCGATCTACGCACGGTTCTTGTGCAAACTCGCCTATGTAGCCTTTAATTTTTTTTCTAATGAATAAAAATCTCCACAACCAACCAAATATATGTTCAAATTGTGCTTTTTAAATCATACTTGTATATACATATGTTCTCCAAATCATCTATTACGCATTACCGCCTAATTTACCATTTTTTCCGTTTGGGGTCTTTTACCAATTCTTTATCAGTACACAGCGAAGAAGGCAGCTTTTCGAAAGCAAAAAACCTTGTACTTGCACTTCATTTCGCTTTTAAATGTGTGTGATAAACTGGTTTATTTAATATGGATCAGAGTGGGCACTGCGGCTTTCACCCCACTGACTTGCGGCTCCGCAAAGAATAGTGATTTAATGCAAGCACGAATAAAAACAACATTTTGTAGAACTATCTTTATATATACACGTCGGTTTCGGTTGACTAGCTAGTTAATAGCTACATATTCCCCACCGCAGCGCACATACTGACGCAAATAATTACTCATACGCCCCATATGCCCAGCAGCAATCTGTTTGACCACGAAATTGCTGTTACAAAAAGAAGCAGCGCACAAAAACACTATAATTGCCAGCGCACATAGAAGTTGATTAGCTTTTTAAGCAAAAAAAAAACAAATAAAATAAAAATAGATGAACTACAACAACATAGTCGCACATAATTCCCTAGTTTCACGTACCAACCTGACCTAACCTAATTTGCTCCCTGCTGTAAAAGCGCCGCTGATACCTTTTCACTTATTTACACAGCCATACATGCGCACAGCGTTTGTTTGTAGATTAGATTACTACTAAATATATGTACATGTGTATGTGTGTGTGTGTGAGCTTGTCAGCCACATTGGCCACAATCTCATTAACGTAAAGTAAACGTGAGTGTAGTGGTGAGTAGTAACAACCAAATATAGAGAAACAAATCCATTGAGACTTGCCACATATACATATAACTGTATGTATGTTTAAAATGGCGAGCATTTTTCTAGCGTTCACACCGTTTAGGTGGATGTGTGTGTGTGGGTGTGCACTTGGCAGTTATACACAAGATGGCAGCGTTTACTTTGTACATAACACCTCAACCACAAAACTTATTCCATTACTTCTTCAGTCAGTTTGTCAGTTAATATTAAAAGTAGTTTCGCCAGCAATAAATGTCATCAGGTGGCAAGGTATGTGACACAGCTGACATTTATTTTTGAGCTCCACAAAACCTAAATACCCATACAAGTACTAATAATAATAAAGCTGCTAGTGAATGCGGAGCAGCGCAGGTGTGGCAAATGGCAGCAGAGATGGTGGTAAGTCGAAATTTCTGGCTTCCCATGTTTTTTAGCCTCCAGCGCCTTACAGCTAGCCTTCACGCAAAATACAAGCTATTAAAATTCCATTTTTCAAGCGAAGAGGTTCTATAAATAGCGCTCTCGGCTTGACCTCCAAGACATGCCACTGCAAACGCAACAATTATATTGTATAGCATACTTTTGTGCGCACAGCCTGTACAGCATTACCTATCAAAACGTGTAGCATACATTTTGGGGTATATGTATATATGTTTATGCACCCATTGTGTAATCCCGCCCCTCAGCAGTAATTGACTGGCATGCGCTTGAATTAATCAAAACAAAAAATATATTTCCTTTGTTTGTGTGGCAAACAGCTGCGCGCATAAAAACAATAAATAGAAGCTAAGCAAACTTGTCAAACGTGTCAGCTGTCTGTTGAGTGGGAGCGTGTATTTAGCAGCTGCTCAGCGCGCATGTGCGCTGGAAAGCGCGTCAACGACGAAAATGTGAGCTCATTCCGTGCTACTCCGAAAGCTTTTATTCAGCGCAGCGAAAACTTTGCAGAGCTCAGCACATTTTACTCCGAATTTCGAGTTGACTGCCACCAGAGCCACGGGAGTGTCGTGTATGAATCGTTAGTTAAAGTATCAGCGTTTAATTTTGCGCGCTCCTTGCCAGCTATTTTCCAACGTCCTTGTACTACAGAGCAGTTTCGTACATTCTTTGCTTGCTACAAACGTTCCAAATCGCACGAATCGTAGCATTCGCTTTTAAAAGTCGCACTTTGTGCAGTTTCGCACTCAGTTGACCCGACACAGCTGCTTTGCGCTGTTGTCGCCTCACGCATTTCGCAATTAATTGCAGCGCTTCGATGAGTCTTCGCTGGTTCGCAGCAAACCTGCAAGTGTAGCATGCTTTTGAAAATGTTGCTTCAGGCAATTTTGAAAATGTGAAATCATTTTAAGGGAAAGTTATTTAAGGTTTGATGTTTAAGATCCAAAGTCTGTTCTTAATCAGGACTTGTTAATATTGCATATTGTATCCTAAGAATGTTAATGCATATGTACAAAATATTACATATAAGTATACAGTTACGCATTGTAGGTCAATAAGCCTGTCTATAAACAAACCCAATCATTATTTCACAAATTATTTCTGACTTACTTACAATCGCTTACGACTACATAAGTACCCTACAGCCAACTTTCCTGCTTGTAAATGCCCCAACTACTCGTCTGTTTGTTCGATTTTCCATTCAAAATGAAGTAATGAATTCCATTTCTAAATATAAACCATAAATAGCCATTCATTTTAACATTTCAATCACTTTGATTTTATTTGCTCACCGCTTGCTACCATAGAAGCCAGAGAAATTGTAAGACTGGCCACGACTTTGCAATGGCTTTATGCCATAGTGATTATCTATTATACATAAAAAATATTTTAAGTTAAAGTTTAAATACCACATTTGGATATGCCCAAGAAGACTAGTTTATAGTACTAAAGGTGCACACCTAACTTTTACTGATGGTCAGCAAGTGATGAATTTTAATTCGGTTCATAACATTTTCATTCCATTCTTATTATATAGTTTCAAATTAGACAACTTGGACTACACCTAAGTTTGCACTGAAATTTTTATTTTCAAGGTTGACTTTCTTTCAAATATGTTTGCAGGTTGCAAAACCAGTTCAGACCTTCCCTTAAAAACCAAATCTAACGTCCTTGACTTTAATTTAAAGTTATGTAATAAATTTGTTTTAAAGCACTGTTCAATTGACTTGTTATATGATAGGTAATACTGGTAGACACATAATTTGTGGCATGAAAATTCTAAGGTGTTTATATTGCAGTTTGATACCCTGAAGTCAAATCTGTGAACAGAATTTTTCTCTCACCCACAGATATTCTGTAACCTGCGTTTATAGATTTTACAATACTACAGTGATCAAATTTAAAGGTGAATTAATTTGAATTAATTTTTACTTCGCGTGTTTTTCGAATCGGTAAATTATTTTCTGTAAGTTGGTTAGTAGTACTGTTAGTGACATCTATGCCAAACTTCACGTCAAAATATTCATTAGTATTTGAGATACGCGTAAATTTGTGAGGCTCTAAAAGTGAATTCTTCGATTTTTACTATGTCTGAATTTATTGAACAAAGAAGTGCGATAATGCTCCATCTCACGCTGCATTGGTTATTCGTGATCATTTCGCCACATTTTCAACTAATATCGTGCCGCAACAACCGCATTCGCCTGAATTACCTTCGTGTAACTTCTGGCTATTCAGCAAATTCACTTGACCACTCCAAGCAGTGGCCAGTACATCAGGCACTCACTCCGAGACAAAAACACGTTACCAGTGAACCTCTAGTTGATCCCAAAAAAGAATTACTCCCTCCTTTGCATGATAATTTGTGTTTAATGAAGAATTTTGTAAAGGCAATGGACAGAAAAGGAAGAGGGTTCTTGTTTCCGAAACAAAAATTAAGGAGGGCATATTTGTGGGTCCACAAATAAGTGAACTAATGAAAGATGAAACATTTGAGGAAATGCTTAACGAAACTTATGTAAATATGAGACTGGAGTGCCCTTAATAGAGTTGTTAAAAATTTTCTTGGAAATGTGAAAGCTGACAATTACAAAGATGTTGTGACTGAACTACTTACTGCCTATAAAAGATGGCTTGCAACATGTCCCTTAAAATTCACTTTCGGAACTCCCATCTGGATTTTTTCCCCTGAAAATTGAGGGGCCGTAAGTGACGAACATGGGCAACGAGAAACGGTTCCAAGGCAAGTGGAGTGCCAGTTTGCTTGCCGATTACTGCTGGACATTGTTAAGGGATGCTTCAAAAACAAAATATTGCTAAAACATCGACAGTAATATTTGAAAGTACTCTTTGGTTAATAAAAGATATAAAAATAATATAAAAATCCTCATAGCAAAAATGCTATAAGTGATAGAAGAAATCTGTAGCTATTTTCTGCATTTGCGGCAATTTATAACCATAACTAAGTTTGTATGGAACCGAACATTTTAAACACTTGCAACTTGCAAGAATCAAAACCAAGCAAATACTTTATGGTGTAAAACGTTAACCAGAGAAAGATCGAAATCCAAGCAATTTTATGTATTCATATACTAAAATTAACTTGGTATCAGATTCGTCAAACAAACGAAAAATAATTCTATGTTCGAAATTTTTTCAAAAATCGGTATATCGGTTTCACAGATATGGCATTTCACCAAAAAGTGGCCGGTGCCACGTCCATCGTCCAATTTTTACACCAGCTCCCATAAAGCTCCCTCATATCATATCGGAGGTTTATTGCGCTTCTAGTAGTTTTTAACAGTCCCGCTATATGTGAAGTATGCGAAGTTACCTTCCGATTTCACCCTTTTTCACACTTTCGGTAGAAGTTTTGAAAATATTTGCGCCAGGTAAATTTTATTATTGTATATTAAGTGGTTAAGTGGCCATTAAACTTATAAGTGGGTGGGGCCAGCCCCTTTTTTTCAAATATTTTTTCACAGAGATGCCCCTTGCTACTGCGATTCCCTGTGCGAAATTATGGCTTTATATCGTAATTTAGTGGTTAGCTATGGCACTTTGAAAGTTTTCGGTAATGGCGTTTTGTGGGCGTGGCAGTGGTCCAATTACGCCCATCTTCGTACTTTTTTGTACTGAGGAAACCATGTGCCAAGTTCCATTAAAATATCTCAGTTTTAGGTGAATAAAACTATTATACTCCGTATCAGCATGTTCCAAAAGTATAAAAATATTTTTGTTTCTTGATTAAGTGCCGTGCGTTTCATTTACATACACTACATTATTTATTAGATAATCCGGTGCATGATGGTATCAGATATTTTTTCTCGTGCAGTCCGATTTCCAGCCTTAATTCAGATTTATAAAATGTTAGATATTTCTAAACTATCACTTCACTTAAGAAACACATTATTAGAAAGGTCGATTGGCTTTTGTAGCAAATTTTATTTCAGAAACCTTTCCGCAGACTTATTAAAGTTCAATTTTTGTTGGTAGTTGATTGTACATAAACTTAACAATGAGTGTAAAATAATATTAATTTGAATACTACGGATTGACTATGACATCAGCGAGTTGTTGTCGTATACGTGTCTTACATAGGGCACCTTATATGGTCTATACAATGAACTGTTTTGGAATATTGACTCACCGAACACTGTGTTATGGAGTCACATTAAATTTGCAGACAAAGTACCTTTACTTGACACCTGTGGAATTTCACTAAGTTGGCAGCGCAAGAGTTCATTTAATTCTGAAAGTCAAATTTTCCGTATGTTTTTATCATTTAAAATCCGTTTTCATACCCATATTTCTTCTTCTTCTTCTTCAAAAGGGGGTCTCTCATCCGAGGCTGTCGTTTAGATTTCATTGGAGGGGCTTTTTACGTGGCGGGTCCCAAACCCAGCGCACAAACCTATGTAGGGGATGTTTCGCCTTCTCGCATTAGCTCGCCTTCGAACGGATGTTCTTAGGCTACCCAGAGGATACTTGGTCAAAGACCGGAAGTAGTGAGCTGCTTGAGTCATGTGTAAAAGAATCGTTTCTGGCCACTCCCAAGTGAATGGCGATCAGAGAACTTTCCTCACTTGCGTGAACTTCTACACATAACTCCATCCTCCAACATATACATATTTACTTAATTCAACTAATATGAACATGTTATTGTTAGCGACTCTCCAGACATGAATTTCAGCCAACAACAAATGTCCTTCACCCGTTTGTTCAGCAAGCACTTCGGTTTTCATCTTCATTTCTATCTAATATGAATCTCATGTAAGTTGAAGCACATAACCTCAAACAATGAAACGAACAACATGCCGTGCTCTTCAGGTATGCAACAATTAAAGAAATAAAAATAAAAAAGCGAAAAAGATAAAAAAGCAGGAAAAACACGAGAGCTTCTCGTGGCAACTCAGAATATTTTGCAGTACGCAGCAATATGGCGCACCTCCATTCGAATGCTGTGCCGCCCACTCACTCACATATGCTTATTCACTCAAACATAAATTCGAATAAACGTCAAAAAGACGCTCGCGCAATTACGGAGTGAACAATTTAATTGTTCCACGTGAGCAGCAACAACAAGCAGTCACCATCCGGCAACCAGCTGGCCTTTATGCTACCACTGCGGTCGCTGATGTTTTTGCAATCTAATTTCTTTCGCTTGCAACAAACACTTATGACCCACACACTACACACACGCACACATATACACTCATAGTTATACACATATATACCCACACATATGCGCTACTCACTTTTCATTATAAGTGTCAGCGCCAACAACTTTTGCTGATGACCGATTTTTGTCCTAAATTGCATCGCCACCCAGCAATTTTTATTCTCTGACACAAACTGGCGCACATACAACAACAACACCATGGCATGCGCACACTTTTTTCTGTGTGTGTGTATATGTGCGCTAGCATGTCATTGATGTGGCTTTGTTAGGGCGACCATGTTTTTGTTGTTTTTATTGTTTTTGTTTTTAACTTTTTCTGCTCGCAGCCGCTGTCTTTTGGGGTTTCCGTTGTTCTTGGCGAAACATCATCATTGCCGTTGTGTGCCTTTCACTGCCGCAACGGTGTTGAAGGAGGTAGGTTTGTTTTTGTTGTTGCCGCAGTTATAAATATACATGGAAATTTCGCAAGTTTGTCGATTTTATACCCTACACGTTAGTGACTAAAGTCTGGTTAAGAATAAGTTTTTAGTGTATTAGTGCTTTTAGCGACATCTATCGCGCTTTGGGCAAACACGAACTGCAAACACCTTTACCCATAGTCCTTAGGAGTTCCTAGGTGATACCTTTAAAAAATTATACTACCCCATAAGTTACGCTTAAACACCTGAACTGCTTGCAGTAGCACACTTAAGCCCCTATGCCCCGAAAATTATGCTACACTTTTGCTCTTTTCGGCTTTTCTATCATTTCCGCTGCAAGTACACACATACCTACACTAACAAATGCAATAAATAAATTTTTCGCAACATTTTCGTTGCCTTCCGCCTTTGTTGCCACCGCTGCTAGTTTTAATAGTAGTTGTTGCCACAACCCGCAGCACAATAACGTTTGCTGGCAGTTTGTTTGGGGCCATGTTTGGTCGGCCCCACAGGGCATACAAACACAATGGTGACGCTGCCGCGCCGCAGCAAACACACATTTAGCGCTTGTGTTTTGAACTCCCGCTGCACTTTTTAACACATCCGCACACACACCAACGCACGCGATTGCCGCAAAACACCCAAATACATAGCTAAATGCAACAACGGTTGTTCCAGTCACCCTACACTTGGATGCACGTGTGTGAGTGCGCGTAGTCAAGCCGTCGCCTGCGCTCTTTCCACGAACGAGGTCAAAATTAATGAACACATGGACGGACAACTTGGAAAATTTGCTGCATGGTCGCTTTGGTTGCACCACTATTATTTACAAAAGCGCACATACACCCCGGCATATAAATATATACATACAGACACACATGCCTAAGTGGCGCAAAAAGTTGAGAAAAATTCGGAAAAAAACGAAAAGTCAAAGCAACAACAATTAATGCCAACTTCTGCCACGATGATGATTGCTTTGGTTAGTGGCAAGTTTGCCGTGCTGCCATTTACCGTTATTAATATGTACGCTTACTTTTGTTGCAGTTGTTGTTGCGTAATTTTTTCTTCTGTTGCTGCTGCAATTGCAGGCAATTGCCGCGTTGCAATTGTTGCTGCCGCTGAACTGCAGGCAGTTTGTTCTTGCAACAACTCACAGTTTGGGCTCTTATTGTTGTTGTCAACGCAGATATTACCTGCATGTCG
Organism: Bactrocera neohumeralis; assembly: GCF_024586455.1. Classification (NCBI taxonomy): domain Eukaryota; kingdom Metazoa; phylum Arthropoda; class Insecta; order Diptera; family Tephritidae; genus Bactrocera; species Bactrocera neohumeralis. The sequence continues at coordinate 40,639,610 of NC_065921.1, forward strand.
TCAAGCGCACACACATACATATGGCACACTCCCCCCATTGTCATGCCTGTGTATGTGTGTCAATCTAACTTAACGGCATGCAACTCACAGATGCTCAGATAAATCAAATGTTTTTTCACCGATTTCTCCGCCAGCGCTGATTTTGCTCTCTCCTTTATTTCCATACAACATGACTGCTGCAGTTTTTTATTTACAGTTTTTTATGACAATTGTACTTTTGTGCATTGCTCGCAGTAGAAATTCATATTCGGTTTAGTAAATAGCAGCAGTAAACACGAGTCCACTGCGCGAATTTGAAAATTGTAGCTGACATCTGACACAAATACATGCACATGCACGTAAAAACACACACACATTGGCAATGTAAACAAGTAGTTCACGCATATGAATTGCTGTGGCGGGTCACAGTGTCCTGCAACAGTCAAATATTTACCTCAAGGGTAGGTTAGTTTAGGTTAGGTTCGTCTGATAATTCAAATAGCCACGCTTAGACCAGTTCTAGTCCTTTGTGTTACATGATAGAGTTCAGTTAATAGGCCCATGACGAGTAGTCAACCTTCAGGATGCCTGCGCTTGACACGTATTTCAACAGACATGTAGCCTCACTGTGGATACCGCTTCCAATGTCTCATATCGTGGGACCCCAGATGCTTACAGCATAGTCTCATTAATGCGAGACAAGTACACAATAGATGCTCTTTTGGTTCCCTGTTGTCTTGCTATAGACATTTCTTGGATAAATCTGCTTGTTATGCTTTGTTAATGTTGTAATGACTCATGTCTACTAGAAATATGTTTTAGCCCTTGTCGGAAATGAGATGCTAATCGTCTTTTACTTCATAAACTTCATTAAACTAATCCACTACGGCATCATAAGGGTTTCTTAGCTTGGGGTGTATGCGCTTAATCATTTAAAACAATCGCTATTTATAAAGACTTTCTGTCACAGTCCGCACAGCTCCTTCTGCTAACATCAGAACATATCTTAAGAATTTATTTGAGTTTGGAAATAATCATTTCCGGTATATACTAATTGATCAAATTTGTCCTGGATTGGCAAAAAACAACACATTGAGGTATTTCAAGATATTTAGGTATTTTAATACAAACCTTAATTATCGCCTTCAAAATATAATTATTTTGAGCCAATACAAGTACAAACATGCCAATACATAAAGCAATATTTTGTCTAATATACATACTACATATATATACACTTGTTATAAAATTGGCTTTGTTTCGGCTCATTTTGAAATCGCCAGATCTTTGGACGACGTCTCGTCATCAAAATGCAGGATCCTCCGCTACGTTGGGAAGCATCTCTTTTGCTACCCTTATCTGACGTCTCTTTGCAAATGACTCAGTTATTTTCGTACGAATCGCGCATTAACACGCTTCATAACCAAAACATCAACCAAAATGTGTTGAGTCGATCCATAAGAGCCACTGAGATCCTCTGCTCTCACTCTACTGCAAACATTACCAAGGGTGATGGTCAGCGATGCCGTAGCCGCGATTCCTTCGGAAACCCAAAATTTCAAGTAAATTATTTGCTTTAGCATCGTAAGCAAACGGCTGCCAAAATCGCACTCATTGACATATAAAAATCAAATTTCACACGAACATAAAACAGGTTTTACTAATCTTTGAAAAACTCTCTATCGATTCGGTTTGCGCGAACAAAAGGGCTCAAAATAGATCAGTCAAATTCAACTTTGCTCCGATGTTATATATTATTACTTAGAAGAAACTATAATTCCCCGAGAGTGTCGTCCATTGGTAAAAAGAAAATATGTTACACAGTTTTTAACTTAAACAACCTAGAGACTTCTTAGTCACTATTATATACTAGACAGCCGTGTTACCTTTCTCCTAGTTCCCCTAAAATGCATATTTCGCTACATTCATACCAAGTGTCTAGAAAACTCTCTCAGAAACTCTTCTTTTCACTCTCTTTCTCTTCTTCTCTCTCATTTATATAAAAATTCATCTCCTATTAATCGGTTATGCTAAAACATTCCCCAAAAAGTTTTGAGCCATTTACCTTAGAAACAATGTTAGGCAGAATACAAATCCGATAAATTTCTGATTTTAAATAAATATATGCAACTGTTGACAACTAATTATAAACGACACCTATTTAAAAGTAGATTATGTTATTTTCCAATAAATCAAGTATTTTTACTGAATTTTCACTTATTTTATTGAAACCTATGTTAAACTTAAGCTCCAATAGTAAAAGTTTTGTTTAAAATTCGTTTTGTTTTGAAGATTTTAACAAAAACATGTGGAATCGACGATTTGAGTGCGACAACTAATTAGAAACAAAAATATTTTATTCACAAAAACTAATGCTATTAAAAAAACTTGCTTACTTTTAGTTAGTATTTTATTGCTTCACTTCGATTCCGAATTTACGTTACAAGACTCTGACAGCACATCAATGGTGTAGCTTGCCATGCCGTTTCATCACAAAGAACATCCATATTTGGGATATTTGTGGTACCTACGGCTCTTTTAATCAAAAAACTTGTATGTCAATTTAGACGTATGCTTTGAATTGTTATCTTCCTTATAATAGGCAAGTTTACCACAGTTTATGGCAACATGACGTTTTTTATGATGTTGACATGTTTTTCATTGTTTAAAATTCCATCAATCTTATGAAGTAGACCAATACCATTCCAGATAAATCATCCCCACACCATGATTGATCCTTTACCATACTCAACTACGCGTGGCGAGTATCAAATTCTTGAATTATGCGATTAATTTTTGTTACATCGTTCCAAACGACATACTTGTACTTCCGTTGATTTGTTGTCGTATACCAATAAGAGTTGGCAAAATCTGCGCGTCGTTTCTTCGAATTTTAGTCAGAAGTGGGTTCCTTCGTGCCGCCCTGCCGTGAAGTCCGGATTCGACCATACGCCGGGCAATTGTTTTCTTGCAAATTTGGACATTGTATTCGCCTTGAATTTCATGTAGAATTTCAGTGGAACTATTACTTGGGTCTCTTCGCGAGATGGTACTAATTCTATGGTGTATTTCTGTTGAAGTTTTTCGGGTTTTTTCTTTCCGCGTAACATTTTAAATAGTTTCAAAATTCTGTGTATGCTTAAGGACATTCAAAACAATTTTTTGTGAGCATTTGACCATATTCGAAATTTCTTTACACATCTCTCCAGGTCAAAAATGTTCCTAGGGCAGGTATACAGCTGCTGCTTTTACTCATTAAAAAACTTGAATAATACATTTTAATATATTTTATAACACAACTGTGAAACACACCATTACCATTATTACTAAAAACTAACACCTTGAGGAATTTTGATACTTTAAACAACTGTTTCTAATTAGCTGTCGCACTTAACTCACCTTCTATATAGTAACGCATTTACTATTTGAGAAAAAATTAAAAGAGGACTCAACTTCACAATTACAAATGTAGCGAATTTAGTAGTAAATAGAGTAACACGAACAATACAAGACTTTTAGGAATATAAATAACGGTACATCAAAAAATTTTATCATTTTACTCAACAGCCTAATCAACGGTCAACAGCTGTATTAGTTTTTATGGATTTTTATTCTTTTGTCACTTCTTTATTATTCCACTGAACTCCTCATGGACTTTCACGTCGTCGGTATAATTCTTCATAAAGTTACTTACTTGGAATATATATCTTAAGCTTATCATCAAATAGCTGATTTTAACCATAAGCAATTAGAGACTTGACAGATATTACCATAAAAAACATTTTAAGTACCCGGTAATATGAAGTGCTAAAATTTTGCAACAAAATGGACCTTTTATTTGTCAGTTGAACTGAACTTTAAAGTTCGCCTGATAAATATTCTTCGAAGTTAAGTGATTTCCTTTAATACAAAAATAATTCATGAATCTGAAAATGATGATAGAAGAAAACGCATAGCTTGATTAAAGAGTTTGCATGAAATTTATCACAAAAAAGTAGTGTGGAAAAATCCTTATTAATATTACACTTTCAAAGTCGTGCTAGCTTGGCTTTATATTCAACAATATACGAGTATTATGTTCATACAAGATCTGTCGCAAAAGAAACAGGACTGTTAAGAACAACAACAAAAAATTAATATTTTTCAAAAGTAAAATATTTTTATTCAAAGTAGTTTCCTTGTGCTTCGATACAGCGTTTAGCCCAGTCAATTAGCATTTCAAATGAGTGCTTAAGGTCATTTTTCGGAATGCTCTTGAAATTATCGGTCGTCGCCTTTTGGATAGCTGAAACGTTCTGAAACCAGTGTCCTTTCATGAGCAAATGAAGTTTTCCAAATAGGTAAAAATCACAGGGTGCCAGATCAGGTGAGTAGGGTGAGTGATTATTGGTTAATATGGAGTTTTTTGTCAAAAAATCAGTGACAAGCGTCGACTGATGACACGGCGCATTATCGTGCAACAGGCGCCAGGACCCTGCCTCACGGTATTGTGGTCGAGCACGACGAATGCGTGACAAAAGACGCTTCATAACACCAAGGTAAAACACAGCATTAATCGTTTGGCCAAGTGGGACAAACTCTCGGTGTACAATACCCTCGGACCTTCTTGGAATCGCTTAAACCACTCATGCACATTACTCCGGGATGGGCACTGATCACCAAAAACTTTTTTCATCATTTGAAATGTTTCAGTAAACGTTTTCCCAAGTTTAAAACAAAATTTAATATTTGCTCTTTGTTCAAAATGCATTTTACGACCAATGACCAAAAGCTGCTGTCACTTTTTGATCGATATCATCGATTGTAGTTATCCAATTGTCTTAAAATTTTTACGAAATGTCAACAAGAGATCAAACTTTTTATTTCATATACCTACCAATAGGTGGCGCCACCAGAAACAGTTATATTCAAAAAGTTCTGTTTCTTTTGCGACAGACCTTGTATATTACACTGGTCTACAGTCGTTTTCTTGCCTTGGGTATAAGATCGATTTTGGGTAAGTTTGTGCCCACACTTCATGAAACTATCAATGATGTTGTAGGATTTGTTCCCCCTTTTTTTTAAAGCTTTATTTTCATTTTACTTGACAAAAATCAGAGTTAGAAAAATATAAATAAAATATTCGCAAAGACAATTTTGTTTAAAACAAAAAAAAAAATATGCCGCGAAGTAAACTAAAATCTCGAAAACATATATTATAGTTTAATAAACGCTTTTGATGAGCTTGTCTTTCATAATTTTCCAGTCGACAATCGTTTCTTAAGAACTAGCAGCAATATGCCATCATGTGGTGATTCCATCAATATTGATTCCTTTCTTCTATCGCTTTTGGATTATAATTGAACCGATCACTCTGTTCCTTGCTATAATTTGCATAATTATCCCAAAATTGATTCAGATACTTGATACAAAAATTTTCAATTTACATTTTCTTCATTATTTTTTAATATTTTTTGCAAATCTCACTTACACAACGTTCTTCCAGGTCAAACGCTTTGACAAACAGTTTTACATATCCTAACTTGATTATGTATTAAATTCCTGAGTGCTTTGCTGGAGATGTTTCATCCTCTTACTGGTAGACTGCACCGATACCTGTGTATTTGGTGGCACCATTGTTTTGAGTAATCCATGCGTATTACTTTTGTAAGTGAAGCGAGATTTGCATTGAGTAAAGCAAGATATCTTGTAGACTGTAATTCTAGATATCTCCACGTTTGATTTTTAAATAACTTTTCGCATAATTTTTCGCATATTTTAGTTAAAAACCGCAGAACACTAATCATGACTGAAAAACTAAATCTTTATTAATAAAAAGCCGAGGATTATCAAAAGTTGAGATATAAAGGGTGATCCTTCTCGAGATTCGATACTTTTAAAAAAGAATAAACAAAGAAACTTCATATTTAATTGGGAATATTTATTATCATTCGAAAGAACATTATTTCGTATTTATTTTTGAAGATTATCTCTTTCAAATGTTGGCCGCGGCATCAAAATTTGTTAACTTTCCGGGCAACAAAAAAAAGTTGGGTTTGTAAAGCTGTGTTATTTATCATAAGTAAATTAGTTATATGAAAGCTCGAAAGAGAGGGGTGAAACGAACAAACCAGACAAACCAGGTATAAAATATTATCAGTTAAATGCAGTTAAATGGGAAAGAGCGAGTTAGAGAGAGATAGACATACCGTTTTGTATTGCTTCAGTTAGTTGAATTATTTTACTGTCAAATCACTAGATGTCGTTACACTGTATCTAAGCGTTTTAAACGCAGAAAATTAGCGTTGAATACTTGTATATATATTTAATATAAAACATATGCATATATATATACATATGTATGTACATACAATCATTCATTCACACATCCGCATACACCGAATTGCACCCGACAATAAATGTCACAGAACCAAGTTTTGAAACGTTGCTTTATCGCTGTCGTTCCAACAACTTTTTAACCGCCACTGCACAAACAGGCGACAACAACAAAAGCAAACAACAGTTCTAGCTGTCACATTGCGAGCCAACGTCATTTATTTCATTCTTGTTTATATACACACATGACCATACAAGGGGCAGAGTTGCCGCCATTTGACACGTGCACACGTGTGTGTGTGTATGCGCATAGAAATAACGAAAATACAATTAAACGCATGTAAACATTAAATGACAACTCGCTGCGCAGCAAACACGAAACACCAAGGAAATTTCACCGCCAAAACGCAGCGAAAAGTAATGAAATGCAATGAAATGAAATGAAACGGATTGCTTTGCCAACTCTGATCTGCTGGAAATGTGCACAGATTTCATGTTGCATGAATGAATGAAAATGTTGCTGCCACCGCATGTTGTTGCCAGTAGCTGCCGCTGCTGTGATGAATTTCCGACTGCTAACGCAATTTCGCGGCTACAAAATTTGTAAGATTAGTCAGCGTTAAATGGAAACTGTAATAATTTTCGTGATTTCGTGAAAATTAGTTTTCCGGACGAAGGCAGACGGGAATTAGAAACGTGAATAGTGAAAACTTTGTTACAGAACAGAACGTAGTTCTACTTGCCTAAGAACGATTTTGAACTAAGCTCTAATTGGAACAAAAAACACATGCCTAAGGTAAGGCTGTAAGAAGGCGATTCAATTATGGATTAGCCTGATTACCCGATAGAGAGCAATCCGTTTCATTTGTTTTGACCACGTGTGAAAAAGCTCGCGAACCCGGATCTTAAAAAACTGAAAAAAATACATTTTCTGCTCGAATTATTGTGTTTACAGAAGAAATCGGCTAACACGGAGAAAAGTTTGATCAAAGTCATGTGTTCAGGAATTAACAGACTAATGGTTGTTCAAGCGCGACAAAACTGAGATAATAGGCTTCTCAGAAAACAGGGTGCGTTGTATACTTCATAAAATTTTGGGCATCTGGTCACATAGAGGGAACCACTAGAATTACTTCCATATGATTTTTAGTTAACCTAACCTTCAAACGGCGCATTTATAAATTTGACGCATCATTAATGTGTGAATTATATCATTTTGAGTTTATTAAACGGGGGCAAGAAAAAATCCTTTGTAAGTAAAAGAAAAGTGTACTCGCTACGTGCGGATGTACAATTGATATCTACAGCGAGCAGATGAGCGAGAATTCAGATCAAAAAGCGAAGTTAGAAAGGCGAGAAGATATTGCAGCGCACGGGTTGGGTGTCGAAAAACGAATATATACATACGTATAAGCGACTGTGTGAAAAGCAGCGATGTTCCAATCCATTTGTTTGCTTAGTAGTGTGAGGTGTCGTCGTGTGGTGACATCTTGCTGTGTGTGATGGGGTTCTCTGGTGCGGTGTGTTACACCAGGGTGTGCTAGTTTTCCCCGAATAGAGTAGTAAGGTAAAGGGAAGGCTTAGCTCATTTAAATAGAGTGAAGTAACTTTTGTTATTGTGAATAAAATGGATAAATAGAAATTTCGCATGTTAATAAAATACTGCTTTTTGAGGAAAAGAAATACAGTTAAAGCAATAACTTGGCCTGATGAAGGGTTCCCAGGCACTGCCTTAGGAAAATCATTCATCAAAGATAGGTTTGCTAAGTTTAGACTTGGTGAAATAAGCGCTGAGGACGATGAAAGCAGTGGTCGCCATAAAGAGGTATGCATAAAGTCCAATAAATAATTTTGAACGACCGTAAAGTGAAGTTGTTCAATATAGCAGGCAATCTAAATATATCAACTGAGCGCTTACGTCGTATCACTCACGCATGATGAGAAAGCTCTGTGCAAAGTAGGTGTCGTAGGTCCCCGAGTTTTTGCATCGAAATATGCCAATTGATGAAACATGGCTCCATTTTACTCCGAAGTCCCATCGATAGTCAGCCTAGTGGACGGCACACGACGAACCCGCTCCAAAGCATTGAAAAACCCAACAGTCGACTGGCAAAGTCATGGGTTATGCATGAAGTTATTTCTATTGACTACCTTGAGAAAAGAAGTACTAACAACAGCGACCATTACATAGCGTTATTGAACTGTTTACAGAACGAAATCGCCAAAAAACCACATTTAAAGAAAAAGAAAGCGCTGATACACTAAAGCATAGCACCGTGTCACAAGTCAGTGAAAACGATGACAAAAATCCATAAATTGAGCTTCGAGTTGCTTTCACATCCACCCTATTCGACAGATCTAGCCCTAGCGACCATTTTCTCTTCTGATCGGAAATTTCGGATAAAGAAATTTTTGTTGAATAAAGAGGTGATCGCCGAAACTAAGGAATATTTTCTAGCAAAGAACAAATCGTGCTAGAGGGTCGCTAACGATTTTACCAGGATTTGCAGGGGATTTTTCAATTTACCTGTTATGTAAAAGCTATAGGTTGGCACCTATTCATTTGCTCACTTCAAATAACAAGCCTCAGTATCGGGCGCGTCGCATCTCTTTTGCGTAATCTAAACGAGTTTCTGCTTCGTTTTATATATACCAAAGTGCATGCCAACTTTGAACTACACTCAGCTGTCTATTCCGAAGAATGCGAAGCTTGTTCTATCAGTTAGGCAGAAAGGCACTGTTATTTGGACTTTACAAGATGCCATCTAACTACAAAAGGAAGAATCAAGAAATCGGATTACAACACCGCCAGCGCCATGCTCAGGTGAATGGAATTATACAACGAATAATATAAATAAAGACGTTATCCTCTCCACAAAAACTAACATCGAAAGATTCCAGAAAACGTACCTTTTACACGAATTGAAGAAGTCTAGTTGAATCAAAAGGAAATGAGGTGAACTAAATCGAAGATGTTCAATTACAAAATAGTTCCTGAACACAAATAATTAATTATATCTCTGAAAGATTTCAAGTATCATTCTCTGGTTATTTTGTTTAAAACCAGTAAATCCATTAATTAATGTCATTAGCGTCTCTTTCAGCAATATGAATTTCCTAGCTCGATTCTATAATACTTATTGGAATGTTCAAAGTATTCTGGATTCCGCTACTTGTTCTGATTAAATGGGGAAAATGTGTGAAGAAAGTGATTTAGAAATAAGTAAGGAAGGGCTAAGTTCGGGTGTCACCGAACATTTTATACTCTCGCACGATAAAGTGATAATCGAGATTTCATTATACGTCATTTACATATTTTTCAAATACCGTATTTTGTAAGTTTTATTCCGCTATCATCATTCGTTCCTAATGTATATACTCGTATTATACAGAGAAGGCATCAGATGGAATTCAAAATAGCGTTATATTGAAAAAAGGCGTGGTTCTTAACCGATTTCACCCATATTTTGTACATGTCATCAGGGTGTTAAGAAAATGTTACATACCGAATTTCATTGAAATCGGTCTAGTAGTTCCCGAGATATGGTTTTTGGTCCATAAGTGGGCGAGGCCACGCCCATTTTCAATTTTTAAAAAAAGCCTGGGTGCAGCTTCCTTCTGCAATTTTTTTCGTAAAATTTGGTGTTTCTGACGTTTTTTGTTAGTCGGTTAACGCACTTTTAGTGATTTTCAACATAACCTTTGTATTAGAGGTGGGCGTGGTTATTATCCGATTTCTTCCATTTTTGAACTGTATATGGAAATGCCTGAAGGAAACGACTCCATAGAGTTTGGTTGACAAAACTATAGTAGTTTCCGAGATATGTACAAAAAAATTAGTAGGGGGCGGGGCCACGCCCAGTTTTACAAAAACATTACGTCCAAATATGCCCCTCCCAATACGATCCTTTGTGTCAAGTTTCACTTTAATATCTTTCTTTATGGCTTAGTTATGACACTTTATAGGTTTTCGGTTTCCGCCATTTTGTGGGCGTGGCAGTAGACCGATTTTGCCCATCTTCGAACTTAACCTTCTTATGGAACCAAGGAATACGTGTATCAAGTTTCATCATGATATCTCAATTTTTACTCAAGTTACAGCTTGCACGGACGGACGGACAGACGGACGGACGGACAGACGGACGGACGGACAGACGGACGGACAGACGGACGGACGGACAGACAGACATCCGGATTTCAACTCTACTCGTCACCCTGATCACTTTGGTATATATAACCCTATATCTGACTCTTTTAGTTTTAGGACTTACAAACAACCGTTATGTGAACAAAACTATAATACTCTCGTTAGCAACATTGTTGCAAGAGTATAAAAATATTATTAGAAACAAGTAAGGAAGGGCTAAGTTCGGGTGTCACCGAACATTTTATACTCTCGCATGATAAAGTGATAATCGATATTTCATTATACGTCATTTACATATTTTTCAAATACCGTATTTTTGTAAAGTTTTATTCCGCTATCATCATTGGTTCCTAATGTACTATATATTATACAGAGAAGGCATCAGATGGAATTCAAAATAGCGTTATATTGGAAGAAGGCGTGGTTGTGAACCGATTTCACCCATATTTCGTACATGTCATCAGGGTGTTAAGAAAATATTATATACCGAATTTCATTGAAATGGTCGAGTAGTTCCTGAGATATGGTTTTTGGTTCATAAGTGGGCGAGGCCACGCCCATTTTCAATTTTAAAAAAAAGCCTGGGTGCAGCTTTCTTCTGCAATTTCTTCCGTGAAATTTAGTGTTTCTGACGTTTTTTGTTAGTCCGTTAACGCACTTTTAGTGATTTTCAACATAACCTTTATATGGGAGGTGGGCATGGTTATTATCCGATTTCTTCCATTTTTGAACTGTATATGGAAATGCCTAAAGGAAACGACTCTATAGAGTTTGGTTGACATAGCTATAGCAGTTTCCGAGATATGTACAAAAAACTTAGTAGGGGGCGGGGCCACGCCCACTTTTCCAAAAAATGGCGTCCAAATATACCCCTCCCTAATGCGAACCCCTGTGCCAAATTTCACTTTAATATCTTTATTTATGGCTTAGTTATGACACTTTATAGGTTTTGGTTTCCGCCATTTTGTGGGCGTGGCAGTTGGCCGATTTTGCCCATCTTCGAACTTAACCTTCTTATGGAACCAAGGAATACGTGTATCAAGTTTCATCATGATATCTCAATTTTTACTCAAGTTACAGCTTGCACGGACGGACGGACAGACGGACGAACGGACAGACGGACGGACGGACAGACGGACAGACGGACGGACGGACAGACAGACATCCGGATTTCGACTCTACTCGTCACCCTGATCACTTTGGTATATAGAACCCTATATCTGACTCTTTTAGTTTTAGGACTTACAAACAACCGTTATGTGAACAAAACTATAATACTCTCGTTAGCAACATTGTTGCGAGAGTATAAAAAACTAGCCAGTTTCGCACGTTTGTGAGCAGTAAAACATGCCCTAAACACCATGGTGGTCATTCAATGAGCCAAAGATTTCTGCAAACGAAAAACATCGGAAAATTTTGACATCGGAAAGACTTTACGCAATTGAGATTTTTTTTTGGGTAAATTAGAAGCACTTTACTACCGATTTTACATACATGCCTGGATTTGACAATGTAATGTGACAAAAATTTATCTTAAATATAGGTAGTTCAACCTCGGCCTCTCCGAATGAGTTTACGGGTCAATAAAGTAATGCAGTCTGCGAAAGAACCAGTATACTGGCAGCACCTCTAAAATTCGTATAAGCTAATAATTTTTCACATTTATTTATCTATCTGAACATAGTCAGATAAGCTTATGTTATGTTATATGTATATTTATATAATTTTTCGCAAAACCTTTCTATCCAAAACTCGTAAGGTCGACTCATCAGATGTTGTCATCATCGATGCTTCCGCACCATATGGATGGAAATAATAAGTGACTTTTTTGTTCGTCGAGAGAGGACTTTACTTCACAATTCAGTCCGAAATAGCACTTATTGGCAAGAGTTATTCTGCATTGGATTTCGGGGCTAAATTTTACTTGACTTGCACTCCTGCTCTCTGAGAGCACTCGCCAACAACTCGGTATAAGGAAACTGTGGGACGGCATTTCAAGCTTCTTACCTACAGCTATAACCGAAGCTACTGCTTTTCAGAAAATGCAAAAGAACAGCTGGTACGACGAAGAATGCCGTGTCGCAGCGGAAAGAAAACAAACTGCCTATCTCGCAACGTTACGATCGACCACAACACGTGCGGGATAGGATAGATACCAAGAGTTGAAGAGGGAAGCGAGACGCATTTGCAGACAGAAAAAGAGAGATGCCGAAATGCGTGAGTATGAAAAGCTTGACAAGCTGGCCGACAGGGATAATGCTCGAAAATTCTTCGAAACGATGCAACGACTAACAGAAGATTTCAAACCCGGAACATACTCCTGTACATACATATAATTATTTCCATTTTTAGAACAAACCTTTTGTCGAATATGTCGGTCAGTGTATGAGATCCGATCCTCTGGTTACATCTTAAGGTATTTCTCTGACTTTAGTTCTTGCAAGCCGCAAGAGTATAAAATGTTCGGTTGCACCCGAACTTATCCCTTCTTTACTTATTTTTTCTGGGTTGGTATGACTGTTAGTGACATCTGCGCCAAACATGTTATCGAAATAATCGTGAGTGTAATCATGAGAAAGCACTTTATGCACTTCTGAAAGACAGGCGTATACGTCTTTCAGAATTGCATAAAGTGCTTTCGGCGAATTTTAAGAAGGGTGAAATTAGAAAGCCTTCGCTGATAATTGTTTGTTGTTTAAGCTATTTGTAAAAGGAGGCTGAAATTAAGAGCCGACACTTCTTGGTTTTCGCACTCTGATAATGAACCGTCACATACTGCATTGATTCGTCATAAGATTTTCGACAAATTTGCAACCAATATTATGGCACAACCACCGTATTGGCCTGATTTAGCTCCATGCGACTTTTCATTATTCAGAAAACTCAAACGACTGTATCGGGGAAACCGTTTTGAGTCAAGTGAGAACATTGAATATGATTAACATCTATTTCGAGGATTGGAAATTGCCAAGGGGAATAACTTCGAAAGGGACGACATAGATTTTGCAGAATAAATTAAGAATTTTAAATTTATGAAAAAAGTATAACTTCTTTTTGCACATAGTAGTACCTTTACACGCCAATTGACACCTCTTACCGTCTTGCAATCTGAAATATTTTTATTCGATTCAAAACCGGATTTCATAAAAAATATAAATTTTCCAGTTTCTGGTATAAAACCATAGGCATATATCTTTGCATATATAATTTCTCATAAGCGCAAAAGCACAATGCCTTCATAACCATAAATGGCAATTCTTAAAACCAATTGAGTTTACGACACCAAACCATTTAATTTCGACGCCCCGAGCAGAAAGCAAAGAAGTGCTTAAAAATATGTGCAAAATTGGATCTTGTCCTAAGAACTTAAATCAGAATTATGTAAAAATGTGAAGGCATAATAACAACAGAACAAAGCAAAACACACACACACTAACAGAAAATGAAACAAACGGTTAGAACGCCAAAAAATATGCTACAATATTAATAACATGAGCATAACAAAAGGCGCAGTCCCCAAAGGGCAGGCAAAAAATGAATATGCAAATAAGAAATGTGGCAGAAAAAACAAAACAAAAGTGCTAATGCCACACACACATGCAAGTGCAAGTGTATTAATGCATTTACATATACATATATATATATATATATGACTAAATATATTCATATATATCTGATTGTATATGAAACTCAAACACTTGTTTTTGCATAAGCATACAAGCATGTGTATGTATTTGAAGGTGTGTGTGTGGATTTGTGCTCGTGTTTGCGTGTGCGCGTAAATACTAATATAAACACATGCATATTTCCTCCAAAAACATTTCGTTTAACTTGTAATAATAATAAACATCAGACAGGCTGTCTTGAATTGAAAGTAAATATACGCCAAAAGCGACAACATCCATATATATGTATGGGCGAGTGAGTGAACCTGATTTCCTGCTGGCATGTGGTGGGGGTGCGGTATTTTAGACGAGGTCAGATTGAATGCAAAATGCGAACTTATGAAAACTGAAAGCGACGAAAAGAAAGTCTCCTGAGCCATAAACAGTGAGTGCAAAGAGAGATTTTTCCGGCATAAACAAACACATACATAGATGTATATTATATATATACTGTTGTATGCATGTTTGTGTGTGCATATGAGCATAAGAAAGTCGACAATTGCCTGCTGCACAAGCGTGGCAATGCCAACGCGTGGCGACTTGCAAGTGCGTGGATATTTTTGTAAGCAATTTACCTTACATTAAGGTGCTCCTGTCCTATACTGCGGGTAGTGAGGAAAATTTATTCAGCATTTGTTGCGTTGCCTTGGACATTAATCAGTGTTGAAATTCGTGAAGATAAGTTATCAAATAAACAAGTTATCAATGCAAAGACTTCATTTTGAAAGATCAGTTTGTATGGCAGATATGTTCTGTAGTAACCTGATCTAAACAATTTCTGCGGAGATTATACCGGTGCTTTGACTAATAATTCACGGAAAATTTCTTGAAGAAATCTTGCCAAGTGAAACAGTTTTCCATATAAGGACTTAATTCCGGTGGTTCAGTTTGTACAACACATAGCAAGTGATCCACGTAGAGATACATTTTTCAATTGCCTTTTTTCACAGATCACGCGTGACTCATGTCAAGTGGCCATGATATTTTTCTTCACTATTGTTTGGCATTTCATTATGGAAAGACATACGCGCGCTTCGCTCAACTTATTCTATTCGCATCACCATCATCCAGTATGCATCATTAGATAGCATTTGACTGCAGACCACGTCCTGCTTGCAGTGAAGGAAATATAGCAACCGCAGCTGACAGTGTACATGAAGACCGAGGAGAGTCAATGCGCCGTTCGGAGTGACGTATGGAATGATTTGGCACATTTTACGTCGAGATTTGAAATTGAAAGCATACAAAATAAAGCTTGTGTAAGAACTGAAGCCTTCCCTTCCTAAGCGACATCGCTTTGCTCTATGGGCTCTTGCAAAGTTCCAAGGAGATTCGACGTTTTCGATCCAAATTTTATTCATGGATGAGATCCATTTATGGCTGGTGGTTTGTGCGCCGGTTAAATAATCGATTCATACTTCTTCAAAAATGATGCTACTACTATCTGCTCGTGATCACGGCGATATTTGATTTCAACAAGATGACTCCACTTCCCACACATCGCAACAATCAATGGATTTATTGAGAAAATACTTCGGTGAACAGATAATTTCAAATTTTGGGCCGGTCAATTTTGCACCAAAATCATGTGATATTACACAGTTAGTCAGTAAAATCTAAAGTATATGCGGACAATTCCGCTTCGATTCATGCCTTCGAGCAAAACATCGCTCGTGTCATTCGCCAGTTATCAGTCGAAATGCTCGAACGAGTCATCGAAAATTGGACACAATTTGAAAGAGGTAACATCGATATGGATCACCTTTCATATATGGGAGACTAATTTCTTTATATACAGACGACTGCATGGACGTAGCTTAATCTACTCAGTTGCCACAATAATCGTTTGTAAGTGGCTTGCATTATTTATTTCGTGATTAGAGAACAAAACAATATTTTATCATCGGCAATCGTTTTATGGCTTTGCGGAATAGTCTCCATTAAGATCCATACACTTTTGCAGTCGGCTGGCATGATTGAGGCATCAGTAGATTGAGAGGCTCATGGAATAATATTCATCGGCTATTTTCGAAAGACAAAAATTATTAACAGAGACTATTAAATTACGTCATTGGAGCATTGAAGAGACCAAATTGTGAAAAAACGGCTCCATTTGAAGAAGAAAGTGCTGTTTCAACAAAAGAACACACACTGTCTTAAATCAACGAAAACGCTTCCTCCAGATCTGACGGCCAGCGACTATTTCTTGTTCTCAGACTTAAAAAAGAATGCGCACTGGAAAGTAATTTATCAACAATTTTATTTAAGTATAATCATAGAGCCTTTTAATTACTCTTGAAATAACTATATTAAAAAATTAAAAACTTTTCTGCTCCTAGGAATACCGTGGCGTCGTGTCGTAATATTGTCTTGCCGATCAGAAAAAG
Organism: Bactrocera neohumeralis; assembly: GCF_024586455.1. Lineage (NCBI taxonomy): Eukaryota > Metazoa > Arthropoda > Insecta > Diptera > Tephritidae > Bactrocera > Bactrocera neohumeralis. The sequence goes on from NC_065921.1 coordinate 40,656,103, forward strand.
GCTTTACAGTTGATAATGTTTGGTGTGCGATTCAAAATTTGCACATATGTATGTCTACAGAATGTTTTGAAAAATAACGTCACTTAACTTAGGAAAGTAATAGAGGAAGAGAATGAGTTAAGGAAGTGAATTCGATTTTCTTAAGAACCACCCTACCACCTTACACACCTTTGCTTAACCGAATGCAAATCAATTTAAATGCCGCTACACATAGCTCACGCATCTAAATTAATATATATATGTATATATAACTACACTTACATATGTGCATTTATCTAAGCATATCCATTTGAAATGCACCACCACATTGGCATTTGGCTTTGAGCCATCGCTTGAAATATTAGCTTTCATGTCTAGCCCGCAGGCTTGTTGACTTGGCCTACTTCATTTATTTTGTTTTTTTGCACAATTTAATTTCATACTTAGATTTAAGTATTCACATACAGACACACATACATATGTATGTGTATGTGCCACTATGTTGAAAAGTTTAGGTCAAGTGTGTGGTATGGATGAACCTTGACTTATAAGTCGACGGCAATTTGATGCAGTTGCTCTTTTTAAGAGTTTGTGTTTGTTTGAATGAATGTGTGCACTATCATTTCTAAAGGTGAATAGAATTAGTCTAAAATAAACAAGTTTAAGTATTGCAATGAGACAAAGTCTTAGAGAAGTCCAGCTTCGTACAATTTTGCTTATGTATTTTTAAGAAACATAAGCGGACAGATTAGCCAGGATAAACAATTGAACTAATATGACTTTTCCTAGAAAGATTTTAATTGCCTAAATTTCCACTTTAAAGGGTCGGTAGGGAAATCTTTTTTTTATTTTTTTTTTTGCGTTTTCTGTTTCCTTATACGCTTAGAATTAATGTAGAAACCCACTTTACCATTGGAAGGTTTCGAAAAAGGCCCAAAAATAATAATACCGCTCGACGTTCGGAGTGCACACCAGGTACAGTACACACCAGTACCTCAAACTTTAAACTCGTTTTTCTCAAAATTTTTTAAATTTGCGGACATGATTCCGGTCGAACTACTCAACCGATTTGCTTAATTTTTTTTAATGCTTACAAAACGCCTGGCTATCGTCCCTACTAGATTCATAATTTTTTATAATTTGTTGACAATGTTATGAAAAAATTCATGTAAAAAAAAACGTGGGGAGAAGTTAAAAAAAAACGTTAATTACTTTTAATTTATCAAAATTTTAATTCATCATTCATGATTCTAGTAGAGACCATAAGCATTCACGCACTTTTTAAGAATAAATTGGGTTTTTGTATTTCAGATGATCCAAACATGAGAAATCGTGTCCGCCAGTGAAAAAACACATCTCATTCACCCAGCCATTACTCTCTCTGACAATAAACGTTTTTATAAGAAAACAAACTTAATTGCATAGGTATTCAAAGCAATATTTCTCTGCCTTTTAAAATATGAATCCGAAAAATGTTGTAGCGATTAGAGTGTACTTGTAAAGAGAAAGCTTACATGCATTCGCTCTTCTCAAGAAACATTTTCAGGGCAGTGATTTTCAAATAAAATGTTACTTGTCTGTTGACTGATTATCTTGTCTTAGTGTGACTTAAAAAATGACTTAAAAGTTGACTCTGTCTAGCAGCATTACAGTATTTTGTAGTCTTCTTAATATCTCATCACCATGTCTCATAAATAATTCAGTAAATAATATTCAAATAGTTCTTCCTCTTTATTGGCATAGACACCACTTACACGGTTATAGCCGAGTTTATAACAGCGCGCCAGTCGTTATTCCTTTTCACTCTTTGGCACCAATTGGAGATCCTAAGTGTAGCTGGGTTCTACCCTACATGGTCTTCTCAACGGTGTGGAGGTCTTTCTCTTCCTCTGCTTCCACCGCCGGGTACAGCGTCGAATACGTTCAGAGTTGAAGTGTTTTCGTCCATACGTACGACATGACCTAGCCAGCGCAGCCGCTGTTTCTTAATTCGCTGAACTATGTCAATGTCGTCGTGTACATGATTTGTCCAGAAAGTAATGGGACTGAGTCGATTGAAAAAAATGTATAGAACCAATCGTTACAATGCTTTAAAAACTTTCAAAATAGACACCTTCTGCGTCGATGCAGCGCTGTGATTTCCAAGCATTTAGGCGTCACGGAAGCCATTCTCCGGAATAACGAGAGCCGAGTTGCATGCTGCTTGGATCCTCTCTGTCATCTCAAAGTGCTTGTCTTTCATCTCCTTGTCTTCCAGGCAAGAAAACAAAAAAAGTCCGGTCTGCCACATCTGGGCTATTGGCTGGCTGCGGAGGCATTGGAATGCAGACCTTCGTTCGTTAGGTAGCTATTCACAGAAAGGCCTTCTGAGCCGGAGCGTTGGCGTGATGCAACTTCCAATCGACTGTGCTGACTTATCGGATCCGAAAAATCGTTGTGGTTTACAAAGGGTCAAACTCAATGAGCAGATTGGACTAACAGCTCCCCGAAGTACCAGTTTAAAGTCTCTGGTAAAACCTTGTAGCTTTTGCTACTACCAGTTGAGCGGCCACAGCACAATGATTGGTGACATTTGTCGCTTGAACTTCCAATGTCTTCTCATTAAAAGAAAACTCATTCGAAATCTATAATATTATTTCATGCTGAGTATTATAGCACTATTTCTGAAACAGACTATGCTGTCATTTCAAGGCAAGCCCAAAACTCAGACACAGTGCATAAGGATTTCAGTCGCCTCTTACGACAGACATACCTTATCGCGGGCAAATTCTACTTCTTCTTATTTTGCGTTGGATTTCAAGTCTGACGTTGTTGTTGGTGTTAATACTGGTTCTAAGATAGACGAAATTAACTACGACTTCGAAGTTATGAAAGTCAACAGTGACGTGAGAGCCAAGTTGCGAATGCGACGACTGTTTGTTTGATGACAGAAGATATTCGCCTTGCCCTCGTACAAGACCGGACACATTTGCTTCGCTTTTTTGTCCAACCTGGAGAAAGCAGAAATAACGGCGCGGTTGTTATGGCCAATGATATTGATATTATCGGTGTTCGCCAGCACCTGCACACTCTTATAAAAGATTATACCTTCTCTGTTCAGATCTGCAGCTCAAATTATTTTCTCCGGCAGAAGATTTAAAAAGACGGATTGAGAGTCGCATGGTCTGAAACTCCGATATCGAACGGCTCCGAGAGGTTCCTCCCGATCTTTTCCAATATTGGCGGAGCTTTTCGTATTCCTCAACGTCAACCGAATTCAGATATAAGCGGCATAAAGCCATCTCTTCTTCGTGCTGTCAAAAGCAGTTTCGAAATCAACGAAGAGGTGGTGTGTGTCGATTTTTTTTCACGGGTATTTTCCAAGATTTGCCGCACGATGAATATATGGTCGGTTGTTGGTATTCCAGGCCTAAACCCGCACTAGACGGTTATTTTTAATCTTTCACACAATACGCTCGATAAAACCTTATATGTGGTGTTTAGGAGACTTATTGTGGTGTCTCCTTTTTGTAGAGAGCACACTTAAATTCGAATAGTCGGGTATGCTTTCCTTCTTCGTTACCGTATTTGAATACTTCGGCCGACAATCCATCAGCCTCCACCGCTTTTTGGACAAGTAATTGCCATTCGAACTTCTTCATGGTCGAGCAATGAAACGTCTGCTCCAGGTCATATGAATCCTTGAATGATCCCGATTTTTCAACCAAGAACGTAGGCCAGTTGTGATACTCCTAAGTACGGATCAAAACGACCATATTTACACATTGGCAAGGCTATGATTATTTTCCATAAATACTAGCCAATTTACCTGGTTTATAGAAGGTATGACTGTCGATATGCTTCCACTCTAGTCTAGTAAATACTGGATAGCTTAAAGCAAAGATAAATAAGACAACTTGCGTACTCAAAATTATTTAGACTCAACATATGAGTACCAACAGCACAGCGTACAATGATTCCCATCAATAAGTAAATCAATAGATCTCTTACGTTTACTCTGGGTCTGGCAGTTTTCGCTTCCGCATGTGTGCTTGTTGATAACCAAAACTCAGGTCAGCTGAGGGAAAAACCGAACAAAATATTTAAGAAATTTTATTAACTACCTTCCCACTTACACTTACCCACTTTTTGTAGATGCAGTTTAAATGACTTCAATTTTCAATCATTTGGAACTTATAAGTGATATTTCCGAAATTTGGAAGCAGCGAGTGCGTCGAATAATCTAGAAATCCAACTAATTTTATAATTCTACATCTAGAAACAGTATAGCAGCAACTTTGAAGCTGCGTCGAGTTCATCTTATATAACGTAGAAAGTATTTTTTTTTTTTGAATTCAATTTATTATTTACTCCAATTATAATATATTTCTTCTTGTAGCGTCTCGACTAGCTCTAATTTCTCTGCGACAATTTATATTCATTATAAATTGTCAAAAGGAATTTCTATATCTCTAACTTCAGCGTCGATGTTAGCATTGATCTTTTGACGAACCAGGTTTCTTTCATTGATTGACTGAGGGATGGAGGCCATTAAAACGCGTTTAGTTTTTCTCATATATTTCCAAATCCCGTTTGACTGTCCGGTTGACTTTCTAACTTTCTCCTATCACTTATCAAAAGCTTTCTAATCGACTATTCAGTTAATTTCTTAAAAAATGTAGATCCGCTCAAAAACTCCGGGCCTGGGGCCAATAAAGCTGTACTTCGAAATGCATCTACATCTACCTTCATTGCGGATACCTCTGCTTAGAAGAGGATTGGGACAATGACCATTAAATCGATTACAACTTTGCCATACCTATTTATGGCGAATACACTTTGAACCAAAAGGATCTTACAACATCATTAGAAGGGAACGCAAATAGCTTCCTTCTCAACCAAATATATGTTGCTTACTTTCCCCGTCACAAGTTCAGATCTGAAATTCTGTGGTATTTTTAACTGCATCGTTTCAGGCCGAGGCTTTTGACAAAAATAAGAAGATCACGAATTTCTACGAGACCGTGAGTTGTATTTGAAATTGTATATGAATAGTTGCATCATTGACCATATTTGTTAAAGTTAGCTGGAATCAGAAGTATCCGCTGAATAATAGGCCTACATATTGAAAGACTTAAGTAATCATTGCATTATTTGCACTTTATTGCTTTCAGAAAAATTGTTTAAAACTAGAAAAGGTATAACTGTTGGCCATAATATTTGGTAAAATCCAACCCAGACGAAAAGCTTTTCATAACTTCACCAAAACCACACCAACATACGGTTCAGCCACATACTTGCTTGGGTCAATGATAATGCTGAAAATATATAATGAGATGAAAGGAGTTACTTATACACTTAAGAGTGTCTTTATCCTATTTTCTAAACAACACAACTGCTAATCCCACAAATGCAGACTCACAGAACTGAGTCACTTTCTTCCGCACTCACCCGTCATGATAACTCGACTGCATTGATGAAGTAATCACTTCCGCCTTGGAACCCATATCGAAGTACTCATTGATATTCAAGCTCTGCTTGTTGCCGCCCAGATTGAGCACAATCACAAACATGTCGTCACCCGATGCCTCGCTGCAGAGAAAAGCACAAAAAAGAGAGAATTAATACCGAAGCAAAAATTAGCAACAAATCGCAATTATACATTGAAGCTCGCCAGCAATCAGTGCTTCTTCAGTAGCACCATCATGAAGTGCATTATGCAATGAGCGCGTATGAGTGGCGCCACTTGAGTGCATTCTGAGTGCGCTAAACAACTAATATTATATCTAGTGCAAACTTTCCACTCACCGTGAGTAGATGATAATGTCGTTGCCGATTGCTTTTATCTTTAATGCGCCATCTTGTAGCGAGCGCATTTGGCGTAGGCGAATTAATTTCATAAATAACTGTAAATGACTTTTGGGTGCACGCAATTGAGCTAAAGCATTATTTGTACGATAATTACTGGCGACAGGCAGCCAAGTGCGCGCGCCGGACGAGAAGCCTACAAACGAGAGAGAGATAGAAGTAAATGAGTTCGAATATTTGAAATAATCATGAATTAGAGAAGTCAAATTTGAAATATTATAAACATTTAGCTTTCTGAGCTTACCCACCTGCATTCTTCGTTGCATCCCACTGATAGGGTGTACGGCAGGGATCGCGCGAATAACTCTCATAGTTGCTAGGGTTTGCATTGCAGCCTTGCGGGTCAACAGTTTGCTCCCAGGTGACCTTACCATCTGTCATGGCCAACTCTTCGCCCTAAAAAATAAATAAAAAATTCATCAATTTTGTATCAAATATTTTGAAGTGCCTTTCTCAATGCTTTTTCATAAAATCAGAATTGTTAGTGACGATTTCAAGGATTTTTCGAGAATGTGTAGACTCACTATCAGAGCATAAAGTCTCATTGGCGAAAGTTCCGTATAAAAATGAGGCTAATATACTTCGTAGAACTAGAAGACTTTTTTAACTTTTTAGCTTCAAAAAGCTCCGATAAGGAAGTGAGGTTAAAGAGGCTGAAATTGAATGACTAAAGTGAAAAATTTTTGTTTATGAAAATTAGTTGGCTAATAGTTTTAGTAGTAACTGAAAAATATAATAAAACCTAGACAATTTCTCTCCAATTTCATTAGATTTTGCAACAACAAAATGTCATAAATGCGCAAACAAATTAACCAGTTATTAAAATATATTACACAATGCCAGCACTAAACCGACAAACCTGTAAAAATTACTAAGTATCAGCAATACATACATTGTAGGTCACCGCATTTCCCGGCAAGGTCTGTAGCATGATGGTAAACAAGTCCGCACGTTGTACGCCCAAACGCGTAGAATACCTCGGATTATCGTGATTACCCAATACCCAATTGGCCTGTACGCCCAACGGCATCCGTGTCATCCATTGCAGAATATAATCCACAGCTTGTGGCGCCGTGGAATCATTCTTCAAATTTCGCATAAGGTAAAAATTGAAAGGCACCATGGAACCATTTCGCTGGCCATCACCGTAATACAACATTAAATTATCCAGACTCGTATAGGCCTCAGTTAAGAGTACAATCGATTCGCCACCTTTCTCCTTACGGTATTGTTCTACGAGTTCGCGCCATTGATATACCATCTCTATAGATTCCGGTTGATCTTGTGTGTAGATGTGTTTCAAGTGACACTCGTCGTCAGGATCTGGACAGACGCTTACATTATCAATTACAGGCTCATCAGGGTAGCTACCATTCGCATATGGTTCTTTCTCAAACATGAATGGGATAGCGTCAATGCGAAATCCCGAAATACCAGTATCTAACCAATAGCGCATCACCTCTTTCATTTTGGCCACAACCAATGGATTGCGGAAATTCAAATCTGCCTGTTTGATGGAGAACTGATGTAAATAATATTGTTGGCGCTTGTCGTTCCACTGCCAGGCGCTGTAACGGAATGCGCTGATCCAATTGCTCGGCGGCTGACGTTTACCGTTTGCATCCACAGTGCCATTCGACCAGACGTAAAAGTCTTCGTAGCCCGGTTCACGATTCACCGACTTCACAAACCATTCGCACTCGTCACTCGTATGATTCGGCACAAAATCAAGTATTATACGAATGCCAACTTGTTTGGCGCGAGCTACAAGCGCCTTGAAATCCTCCATTGTGCCATATTCGGGGTGTATGGCATAGAAATCGGAGATGTCGTAACCGAAGTCAACCATAGGAGATTTGAAAATCGGCGAAAGCCAAGCGGCGGTGAAACCAATATCTTTAAGGTACTGCAATTTTTGTGTTACGCCTGGAAATTGTAGAAAGGAAAATTTATAGAAATTAATTTCCATATTACTTTTTAGTTTTGAGTTGTTTATAAATATAAATAAAGTACTTAAAAAAAAGCTTATTTTTTTATTTTTGATACAGAGGCCGAGATGCGAACACTGCGGTAAGAACTGGTTCTTTATGGATGGCGAGATTTTTAAAAAAATTCCCCTTAAACGCATTTGAATTTTATTGAATATTTGGACTTAACTTCAAAAAACTATGCGAAGTTCTTAAAAAACATAGCTAAAAAGTTTTTCATTCAGTATAAAGTCTGACGAACTTTAGTTCTAAAATATACTCAACCAACTACCGGTGACTTTTATCCAAAGGATTTTTGTGGAATATCCGTAGCTTTATAGCCCCATATCTGCCCCAATCAAACATTCGTGAAATTTCCAAAAAAAAAAAGCGCGAATCCACATAGGCTTAGTTAGAAATATAGTGCCGCTTGCCTCCAAGTTGGTGCATCCTGTTTAACGCTAAATGACCAGTAGCCTTCACGGCCTTTAAAATCCTGAACGACTTTAGCCTTAAATTAGATTATGATTGGGGTACCCAGATCTGTCCCGGATGGTAGTACTGCTCCTAGGGCGAGGAAATTGTCGCTTTCGAAATTCAGTGACAAGACCAATACCCCAGCAGGAATTTTTACATCATTCTACGAGCAATAAGCCGGTGAAAACCAGCCGGCAAGGGACGTGGGTACGCGGCTGAATCGCCAACATTAGCAATATAACCACTACAAGACTCTTGAAAGGCTCTGCAGGGGCAAGTCATCGCAAGCTAAGTAGCTGAAGGCAGACCGCCTCTTGGTGGGCAAAAATCGTAGAACGCTACGGTGAGCAGAGGAGTCCGTCGGTCTTCTCAGCAAATCCAAGGGTGCCATAAGCTATGGATTCGAAAGGGTGGTCCTTAGGATACTCCCGACGGAAGTCAAAACTAATGGTGTTCAGGCTTCAGATGCGGTGAATACGACAAGTGTAGATGGTCAAACGGCCATGGAGAACGACCCGAGTCTTTCGGACACCGCGAATTCTGAGAACGGTTCGTCAATTGACAACTCCGTCATTAGCCTCGAACAGCTGTTTGATTAGGTGCGGGTCGAGCACGACGTGGTCGTTGAAATAGCACTTCTGAAGGACGGCCTGAAAGATGTCCTCCTCCAATTTACTGCTTCGTCGAAAACAAGTCGAAGCCGATGACGTACTGATCCAGGAACCATGGCTGTGAATGAGATTGAATAGTCATAAACTATGACCAAATTGGCAAATAGGACCAGAGTTTGAAATAACTATATTTTTTTCACCTAATTTCAGCACTGCTGATATGGTTACGGCAAAACTGGAGTGCGACGATGGAGATTTCTGACTAATCTCTGCCGCACGACAATGACTTGGAACTGAAACTGGGAAATGTATCGCAAGAGGCTCCGACAAACTCTCCCTCGCGCGCCGGGATTAACCTCATTGGTCACCACCAACACGGTGACGGATGGGTCGAAGTCTTCAGCTCGGTATGTAAAAATGCACTGGAGAGCTCCTACCTAAGGGCTGAAAGAAGCTTCACTGTTGAACTATAGAACTCTCGGAAATCAGAGTGTCCTTCTATAAGGCACGGAGGAGTGAGTCAACTGACAGTGTGTTGTATAAAACGGGACTTAAAATATACATATATGCGAGATAAGAAAGGCAAAGAGGACTTCATGAAAAAGTTTCTGCGAAAAAGTTTAGAGCTGTCATCAGTCCTCTAGGTTCAGACGTATTCTCACAAAGAAGCCTAAGCAGCGTAGACACACTTTGGAACTCCTTAATGTTCACTTCCCGAGCAATACGTCCGATGTAGGCAGCCTTTGTCGACCTTTTGGATGGATGGCATCATACCAGCGCAGCTGCAGCAGTCTATTAAAGTTCCATGCAACTGGCTGGTAAATGTCTATGCGAACTGCATAAAACTGGGTTACATACACGTTACCCTTGGCCGTAATTATCAGACCCATCAGCCTCTCCTCCTTTTTATTAAAAACTTTGAAGAGACTGACAGATTGGTACATAAGGAGGCGCATTCCAAGGGATAATTTATTAAGAGCGCAACATGCTTATTGTAAAGGCAAGCCAGTGAATACTGCCCTGCATACATCGTGTCATAAGACTAAGGAATTTGTTGCTGGGACATTCCCTGATATTGAGTGAGCTTTCAATAACGTCCTGCCGGAAGCAGTCGTAACTGCTCTAGGCGGTCTAGGGGTTGATTGAATCGAATGGGGCAACGTCCGTTCTCGACGAAATGTGAATAGAGGAACTCTACCAGGAGGAATTCTCTCTCCTTTTCTTTAGATCCTGGTCGTTAACGACCTATTTAAATGGCTTGAGGATCGTGGCTGCCAGGTGATTGCTTACGCAGACGATGTAGCTCTTATGTCCAAAGAAAAGTTCCTGAGACTGTGTATGAGTTGACGCAGGGTTATCTCAGTGTGGTAACAAATTGGCCAGTTGGAAGTGGTACCGCAGCCGCCAATAGGAGACATCCTTCTGCAACCGATGGATACAGTGAAATATCTAGGGCTTATGACGAATAGAAAGCATTATTAGAATCCGAATATTGAAGAGAAAGCAAAAAAGTACGGTCTCTCACCGAAAGCTCTACGACACCATAGTCAAGCCCATGATGTTCTATGGAGAGTGGAGGGCTCTAGAAAAGACCACACTTGCAAAGAAACTCGAGACTGTTCAACAGGTTGCGCTCATCAGCATGTGTGGTGCACTAAAGTTCTCTCCAATCATGACACTCAACGCCATCTTGGACATAATGCCAACCGAAATCTGGCGGCTCCATATACCGACGAGGAAATTGTGGGTGGGAAGAAGCTATTGGAGGAGTAGGGCAGCTTCTTTACGGATGGGTCAAAGCTTGGTGGTAAGTTTGGTGGAGGGATTTCCTGTCAAAAGCTTTCTAACAACTTTAGAGAATCGCCTATCCACGCAGATAGCAGGGTGGCGATACTAGCCTTGAACTCATTAATCTCGCCATCAACAGCATAGAGTATCTTTGTGATAAAACTGGTGAGGGTACAAGGCCACATGGGAATCGCAGGAAATTGTAAAGCTGAGGAGCTAGCAAGGAAATCCACTCTGTAAACGCTATCGGTAGAACGAGAGCGAGTCGGTGCTCCCGTATTATCTTGTGTTCTACTACTTGAGAGTTTGGTCGCAAAATCCATTTGGCCCAAGATCGATCGCAAAAAATATAGTTATCTTTTCGCCCTCAGTAAGTTTCTAAAATGTCAAACGGTTTTGAGAGGATTAACTTTTGAAAGAGTTTTCTCTCCCAACCCATATACTGAACCAAATTTTGCATTCGATTCTTTTCTTCTTTTTCTGTTTTTCAAAATTCACTTTCTACAAAATCCGTTGGGGTATTGTTCCTAAAAAATATTTACCATTTAAATCACCGATACCATCACCATCGCTATCTTTAAACGAACGCGGATATATTTGATAGTAGTTAGCGTTTTCCCACCATTCCTTGGAGCGTACAAGGTTTGAGCGAAACCCGAACAGGGCAGCCGCGGCCAGTAAAACACGACACACATGCATCATTAATCGTGTGACCATACGACTTTTAATATTTTTTCAAACAGCGAAAATTTACTCCAAAAAAATTAACCGGGGAATATGAGACACAAAAACTTCGTTCAACCGCGGCGAATCGCAACTGAATTCTAAATTAGAACTCCATACGATATTTATAGGCCGCTTCTGATTTGATCTGATTTGGTTACACTCAAAAAAACAATTGCACTTAAGTGACGTTATTAAGACATGATATGGGCCATCTAACAAAAAAGGTGTTAATTAAGCAATTAATTAGATTTATGTTAAAGTGTATGTAAATGAATATTACACAATGCATTCCGTGATGGACTATTTTAGTTTTATGGCTTAATCGTTTTGTAATCGCGGCCAATTACTTCAGTTTGAGAGTCTATGCGGCAGTTAATTATATAAATATAGATGTTAACCTATATTTATGAGTTATTAAGCCGAGTGCCTGCATCACTAAATCATTAACTTAGTCGGTTTGTATAGAAGCGAGTCGCGCCATCGAGTTGAAACCACATACCGTAACTGAAATAAAAGTGGCTGGTGCTCTCTTTTTGTTAGCACTTTTTGCTATAGTACTCGCCTACCCAGTACTCAGATGGTATTTTGTTGGATCCTTCTGTAATGACTCTCTTTATGGTCTCTAACAGTTTCAAGACAGCTGCCGATTCAAATACGAGTGAATAACGAAAGGTGAACCACCCACCCAGCGCTGATTTATTACAACGGATGAAGCATTACACTTCATCGTACACCTGAGCCCAATCGGCTGTCCAATAAGTCCACTAGTTGTTATGCAAAGCGACTGAAATCAAATCATCCGACCGATTTTGGTCAGTATTTTTTGGAATTCCCGAGGAATTATTTCCATGAACTATGTTGAAAAATTCTACGGTGCGTTATTTGGGACCAAAGTTTTACAAAATTGATAAACCAAACACTCCCAGTCTAAACTGTAATCAGATTTTGAGCGATTTATGATGGCATATATATAGCTTTTACAATATCACTTTTTTAACTGACTCTATGAAAAGTTCACAAAAAGCCATAAATCTAATTAATTGCTTTATTAACACCTTTTTTGTTAGATGGCCCATATCATGTCTTAATAACGTCACTTAAGTGCAATTGTTTTTTTGAGTGTAACCAAATCAGATCAAATCAGAAGCGGCCTATAAATATCGTATGGAGTTCTAATTTAGAATTCAGTTGCGATTCGCCGCGGTTGAACGAAGTTTTTGTGTCTCATATTCCCCGGTTAATTTTTTCCTACCTAGTTCGCACCAAGTTCTCAGGCACTGGTACTACTCAACATTTCACAATCCCGTATATATTTTATGACATTCATAGCGATCTAAGACTGCTCTGAGAGGATCCACAAAAGCTTCCTCAACTAAGAGAAAGATATGCGTTAACAGATATTTGTTTAAAGCATCCATATAGAGGATATATCAACTTGTTCGGCCGATTATTTGGAACTTTTCATTCGGTTTTTTTTTATTAAATTATGAACTCCTTAATGCTTGTATGTATAATAATTTGGTGCAAAAATCAAAGATTGAGTTCAACAAAGTCCAGTCCCGTAGAACCAAGAATTATGGATAAAGATAATCTAATGACGATGGAGGAACCGCGGTCTGATCCGGAATACAAGTGTTTCTGAAGCAAAAACGCTTCTCCGAAAACCTTTCGCAGTCGGCTTAAAACTTTTAGTATCTCTCATTTGGATATGAAAAGCAGTTCAACCAAAGATTCAGCAAAAGCTGTAATCGAGATTTGCCCAGCTGTATAATATATGTTAGAGAAACAATTGATCATATGCTAATATAATAACAAAACATTTTACTATATAAACGACCATTCATTTAATAAGCAAATTAACCGCTCAGTGTAACTGTAAATTTCCATTTATAAAAATTATGTTTTGTGCTCAAAAAGTGTCGGTAGTTCACTAACTTCAAAAAAAACGTCCGTCACCGGTAGTTATCGGCTCAAGTATGTAATTACTTACACACACTCCATAGCGCCCACACACACACGCACACACATGAATGCATTCAATTGCATAATTGTGTTTTTGTGACGAATTTGGTTTGCATCAATTTTGTTTCCGTTTAATTAACGTGCGAAAATTCGTCGCTCGCCGGAGTGTTGATTAATCGTAATTTTCATTATTTGCTTAGCAATTACACCGCTTAATTGGACATGTGAGAGCGCCCATTTACGTTCGCACAAAACACAGCAAAACAACGGCCGAATTTGTCATTAAGCACATATGTCCATATGCGCGCGCGTGTGTGTGTAGCCATACAGAGCAAATGATGTGTTGATCGCAGTGAGTAGTCAATGTCTTGATAAGCATCTCCAGCGCGTTCGTTGTCACATTGTGACGTCTCAATGGGCATTAAAGTAGCGACACGTAAATATCAGATACAAATTCACTAAATTTAATTAAACAATTATTTTCTGCTTGCTCCGCCTTGCAGTGAAGTGCGAAGTTGTTGGGAATATCACACAAATAGGTTTGGGTAGAGTCAAGAAACTAGAATTTAAGCTTCCCAGTTTCAATTTCCTGAAAAATGTGTTGCGAAATATCTGAAAGCCAAATTCCGAAATACTGTCGATTTTTATTTATTTTATTCATACATACATATTTTACATATGTATAAATAAAAGGGTGACTAAAAAACTACGAAGTCATACAACAACATACATAGTTCTCGCAATGACAAACATAGCTTATCCCGAAGCTAGATTTCTACTGAATTAACAACAAAGAAATCATGAATTCCGTTAATTTCGGGTGAGCCATCGCCAACCACGCGGCAGCAGGGCAAGTCAACGTGCTTGCTGCAATCATTTTGGGTATTTTTCTTAAAAATGTTTGTGTTTGTTGTAAGTAATGCTGTAGCAAGCCGAACGGATGTATTTGAGAGCCAAAGTAATCCAATTGAGCTCCTTCTTATCGAAAGATTTCCACATAAGGGAATAATTGTTTATAAAATGTCTTATTTTTACCGTTAAAACCAGTAAGGATTTGATTAACCATTATTCGAACATAATTTTCAAAGTGTAAAAAGAAGTTGAAGTTTTTCAATTCTAGTTATCTAATATTGATCATTATGTGGCCTCGAAATAAGCAATATGCTGCCATCAGGTGAAAACAGAGGCATAAAATATCCCTTAATTCATACGACTACTAAATGGCAGATTAGAATCAAATAAATTTCCAAAATTATTAAGCCCATTTGTTTCAATAAATCTCAGACGATTGTTACTCCAAAAAAAATTGTCTGGTATCCGGTATTAGTCTGGCTGAATAATAAACCGAATTGATTGGAATATCTTAAATCCAAATATTTCTTTCATTAGTACTGACGTTAGACTTCTTTGATAACATTATAATTAATTAGATGCCCAATTTAGCATTTAATTTGTGTGATAAATCACTTACACTAGCATCTTTAATTGTATCCAATATATTATGGAGCACACACTATTGCTTTAACTTAAATAAAAACCACTCTATACACTTTGGTTTTTTTTAACAATTTTATTTATAAAATAAAGTTATACTTAAAAAGGTTTTACAAAAATAGTGATTTGCCGGATCTGGCGATCGAGGTTCCGTGAATCGAGGGTGAATAGCGAGATGTTGACGCGGCGCAGCGTATAAGCGAATCTCTTGTAGCCGGAAGTTAATGTGCGCAGTGTATCGAAGTGTATCGAACGAATTGCTTGGAACGAATTGTATGAGACGAATGTGTCTGCTATCTCGTTGTCCCTCCTTTTTGTTTAGTGGGTTGTTGTACTGATGAGGTGAGATCTATTGTAGTGTCATCAGCAGCTGTGGTGAATTGATCTCTGTTATTAGGATGCGCCACTTTTACCGAGTAGAGAAGGTGGATGCTTAACTCATTTAAACACAATACTTTGACTCTTAGCCTAAGTATTATTATTAGTTATAACTTTTGCGTAACTGTCAGGTCGGTATCCTTGGTTGGGATGTTTTACTTTCTGACTATTTCAAATTAATTAAAGAAATGTAGATACTATGCGATATCTTGTCTGAAGAGTTTTTAAGCTGACAATCCAGGGATAGAACTCAGCGATACCACATTGAGTGCAGTCACTTAGTTGATAACGAGTAGGCAACCTTCGGGATACCGGTTACATATACCGAATACCGCCTTGTGCCGCGCTTTGCTTTCAGCACCCCTTACTTGGGCTTTTCGGGGTCCTTTCTTATTCAGAGTTGGAACGCTCGGTCATCTGCTCAGGAGAGCGCTGAGGAATCTGCATACCTTTTTCGCGTATATACTCACAGAGTTATCCTGGTCCAAGTCCTCTAGCACTATATTGTGCCACCCGTGCGTCGTAGAGCTTGCTCAGAAGTAGTACTCTAATCCCCACAACATGCTCCTGTTGCAGTGGAGATGTGATCGCTGACGACACAATTTAAATGATCGACGTGTGGTTTGATTTCTCACGCCGCTTCTTTTCCTCGTTGGCTTCCATATTGAGTTTTGCGATTCAGGGGTCTATATACCCTTAGCAATTTAAATATATCGCCAAGTATTTCATTAGCACTAGCTGTTGTAAGTTATTCACCCATTCACTGCCTTCTGCGGTTGCATATAAAGTAGTTCACCTCACCGGGATGAATGGGAAATACACTAGAATGAATGGAATATCATGATTCAGTTATCCCAGAGACTGTGGCAGAGACCATGAAACTTTTTCGTGCTGAGCTAGACCTATTAAGGTACTTCGGTGAGATGAAAAATTGTTTCCCTCTCGACCAAATATGCATTACTTTCCCCGTCACAAGTTCAGTACCAGGATTGGCATACGGATCTGAGATTTTGTAGTATTCATTTTCATCATTGACCATATTTGTGTCAATTAGCTGAAATCAGAAGTACCCTGTGTATAATAGCCCTTCAAGCTACCGCCGCCAATACCTAACAGTACTTGCGTATAAATAAATAATAAAGCCTTATTTAACGAACGTGTCAAATATGTCACACGTAGTTGAGCTAGGAATGCAAGGATTGCAATCCTTAATATACTGCTACTAGGGATTTGTCAAATGCTCTTGCTACGGCACAAGAACTTCAGTCAAATCAAATGCGATCACAATTCGCTTTACATTTTTCTAAAAAAAAATCAAAGAATTGATTCACGAGAACATTATTAACTTAATCGAAATTTTCAAAATAATTTGACGTTTTCGCAAAGGAATACCAATTCAAATCAAATATGTTCCAATCTTCCAGAACCAATGGATGTGGATCAATTAGTACAGATAATAAATGAACCAAGGCCTGAGCAAACAAAACAAAAACAGGTATAACTGGAAGATCTATTATCAATCAAGCAAAATGAAACAGTACAAGTAAGCGCACAAAAAATACAAGCCGGTGCAAGCCTTTGAATGGCCTCTTTCAAATCGCGCGGTGCCATATCAGGTGAATACGGGGAGTGGTTAATGGATAAAATGTGATTTTTGGTCAAATAATCGGTCACTTCGAATGTAGGATTCTGAGCAATTTTTGGTCGTCCGTGCACACACCTTTCGTAATCCCAAATGTTCGGTCAAAATGCGATAAATCGATGTTTTGGAGATGGTCAATTCCGTTTCCATGCATTTCAATGATGATTTCGGCTGATTTTTTATGAATTCAAGCACAGTTCCGGTGGAATTTCCGGTGATCATGGATTTTGATTGGCCCATATGTTGATCGTCATTTATGTCCTCACGACCACTTTGAAAACGTTGAAACCATTCGTGCACTCTGCTACGGGATAGGAAATTATCGCCATAAACTTGTTTCATGAATTGAAACGTTTCGGTAAAAGTTTTACCAATTTTAAAACAAAATTTAATGCTGGCTCTTTTTTCGAAGCTTACGGGGCATCTCGACAGGATAAAATCTATGTCTTGCGAACTGTATTGCCGTGCCTATTGCCTGTGGAGACTTCACATTGCTTATATCTTACAATATATCGCAAACTAATTCGTATGCCATATATCGTAAGCTATAAGCTGTCACTTCAGCAGTTTGACAGCGCAGTTTTCATTTCTATGAAAATTTCGAAGATGCAACATACTTATCCCATTTGCACATATGCCGACGGCATTTTCATTTCGGTAATATGAAAATTAGAAGAGCGAGTATTGAGACGGTTGTGTTATATTATAAAAATAAAGTACATTTTCAAAATAATATTTTTTCAAAAAATTATTATTTAGTTTAATATTGTTAATTTACAGAAAAAGTATGTTAATTTACGAAATCTTAAATTTAATAAACTTATACTAGCGAAAATCAAAATATCATTGCTCATTTTAAATTTATTATTTTAATTGGTATATAAAATGTATGCCACAATTATGACATAGTAGTCCAAAAATATGAATTCTTATTTTTCCCAGAAATACGTTTGTAAAAAAAGTCTCTTTTTCTTATAATCTTATTTTTCCCAAAAATATACATTTGTAAAAAAAGGATCTTTATCCTTTGTTATTATTTCATTTTTCCCAGAAATACATTTGTAAACAAAAGGATCTTTATCATTTTTTTATTTTCCACTTAAAAGATTTAAACAGTTCAAAGGCTAAAAACATGGGCTACATCAGCTCGAACCTACCTACCCTACGCCTTTGCGCAAATGATTATCTTATGATAACAAATGCCCACATACAGATTTGGCAAGGGCAATAGCAATAGATTTGACAGTTCGCAAGACATAGATTTTATCCTGTCGAGATGCCCCGTTATTTTCGCACCGATAACACAAAAACACTGACACTTAAAACGCAATAACTTCACTTCCAATCAATGAAATGTCATGAAATTCTAACTGGACAATCGGTAAAGATAGCAGATTATAACGCACTTGTCGACATATAGATGGCGCCACCAGGGGGTGCTATATTCAAAAATTCCTGTTTACTTTGGAACGCGCCTTGTACTCGTATATAATAGCTTTGTTCAACGGTTATACGTATCACAAAAAACTAATAAAGATAGTTATATGATCATGATGACACAAGTTGAATTCAGAGAGACTACCTGTCTGTCCGTCCGATCATGCAAAGCTGCACTAAAATAAGATATGCAACTGCAATTCGGCACAAGGGATCGCTGTAGCAAGAAGCATCTCTGTAAAAAAAAATCTGGAAAAGTGGACGTAACCACTAATCTGTTGAATAAACATATCTACTAAGCCACTAAGGCTACAAAAAACAACCAAATTTGCTAAGCTATAATATTATAAGAACTCCTACTGACGATGTAAAAATGAATGAAATCGGAAGATAACCCCGCTCACTCCCCATATAAGGGTTCTGTTCAAAACTTCTAAAAGCTCAATAAATCCGTAACTAATTACGCCAGGAACATTAAATTTTACCTTCGAGGTGGTTTGAAAAGGCTTAATGAGAGCTGGTGTCAAAATTTGACAACGGGCGAGGCACCGCCCATTTTTTCGCATAAATTTAGCACGTATTTCTTACGTGCATTGGCTCCTATTTATTATTATACACCACGTCAAGAGTTCATTCATTATCCATAGAAATTTCAAAGTGCTTAAAGCAATATTATTGTTTAATTCTTTTCCTTCCTCTTTACTAGCATAGACATCGCTTACGTCATTATAGCTATTTTCTTTTTGCTATTTGGCGCCAGTTCGAAAAGCCAAGTGCAGCCAGATCCTTCTCTCCCACGGAATGGAGGTCTTCCTCTGCTTCCACCGGCAGGTATTGAATCGAAAACCTTGAAAGATGGAGTGTTCTAATCCATCCGCAAAATATGACCTAGCCAGCGCAGTCGCTGAACCATGTCAATGTCGCCGTATATCCCGTACAGCTCATCGTTCCATCGAATGCGGTACTCGCCGTTGCCAATGCGCAAAGGACCTAAGGCGTACTCATCACATGATGTCATTGTCTATGCCTCGGCACCACATAGCAGGATGGGAATGATGGATGTCTTGTATTTGATCGTCGAGATAGGGCTTTACTTTTCAATTACCTCCTCAGTCCAAATTAGCACCTGTTAGCAAGAGTGATTCTACGTTGGCTTTCGAGTTGGCGTTGTTGTTGTTCAAAGTTATGACTGTCAGCAGTAATGTACGGTTAGTAATCCATCTGTCCATGTCGCTTTGTTGTTCTTCAGGCGTGTAATTGCTATTCGAACCTTATCATAGTCAGACAATGGAAAATCTATTCCATCGTCATCTATTAAGGAATCGGGTTCGACATCTCCAGATGATACACTTTCACTGTCATTCAGCAGGCTGGAGAAGTGTTCTCACCATAAATTCAGTATGCGCTGAGCATCAGCCACTAGATCACTACTTTATGTCCAACAAGAGTACGCTCCGTTTGTGAAACCTTCTTTTAGTTGCCTAATTTTCTCGTAGAATTTTCGAGCATTACCCTTCGCGGCCAGCTTGTCAAGCTCTTCATACTCATTTTTTATTTTCTGTCTGCAAATGCGTCTCGTTTCCCTTTTGAAGTCTCGGTATCTATCTCACCACGTTCGTGTTGTGTCCGATCGCAACATTGCGAGGTAGACTGTCTGCTTTCTCTTCTCTGCGACAAGAGAGTCTTCATCGTACCAGCTGTTCTTTTGATCTTTACGAAAGTCAATAATTTCGCTTACAGCTCTACGTAAGGGACTTTAAATGCCTTAACAAAGAAACCCAAGTAGACTTGAAAGATAAGTTATAAAAGGTTCAGGAAAAGATTTTATAGTACCCTAACAAGAAAAGAGTTACAAAACTTATCATAAAGAAGAAATCATATACGAAAAAATATATGGAAAATGGAATAAATTATATACCAAATATAACAAAATGTAACAGATCGCTTAGGAAATAGAGTAAAAATATAAATTACAAATGGAATATTCCATAAAAACAATATAAAAATTTAATTTATTTTTGTCTTATAGGCACAATGAAGAATTTCTATATCAAACGTTACCATACCAGACATAATTGATTACACAAAAGAAAATTACGTACTTGTAGAGGAAGAAAATGCAGCAATTCTTTTAAATATACGGATCAATATAACATTTGACAAGTTCATCGTTATTTGAAAATAAAATAGAAAACAAGGAAGGAAGGGCTAAGTTCGGGTGTCACCGAACATTTTGAACTCTCGCACGATAAAGTGATAATCGAGATTTCATTATCAGTCATTTACATATTTTTCAAATACCGTATTTGTGTAAAGTTTTATTCCGCTATCATCATTGGTTCCTAATGTATATATTATACAGAGAAGGCATCAGATGGAATTCAAAATAGCGTTATATTGGCGTGGTTGTCAACCGATTTCACCCATATTTCGTACATGTCATCAGGGTGTTAAGAAAATATGATATACCGAATTTCATTGAAATCGGTTGAGTAGTTCCTGAGATATAGTTTTTGGTCCATAAGTGAGCGAGGCCACGCCCATTTTAAATTAAAAAAAAAACCAGGGTGCAACTTCCTTATGTAATTCCTTCCGTAAAATTTAGTGTTTCTGACGTTTTTTGTTAGTCGGTTAACGCACTTTTAGTGATTTTCAACATAACCTTTGTATGGGAGGTGGGCGTGGTTATTATCCGATTTCTTCCATTTTTGAACTGTATATGGAAATGCCTAAAGGAAACGACTCTGTAGAGTTTGGTTGACATAGCTGTAGTAGTTTCCGAGATATGTACAAAAAACTTAGTAGGGGGCGGGGCCACGCCCACTTTTCCAAAGAAATTACGTCCAAATATGCCCCTCCCTAATACGATCCTTTGTGCCAAATTTCACTTTAATATCTTTATTTATGGCTTAGTTATGACACTTTATAGGTTTTCGGTTTCCGCCATTTTGTGGGCGTGGCAGTAGGCCGATATTGCCCATCTTCGAATTTAACCTTCTTATGGAGCCAAGAAATACAATCTCAATTTTTACTCAAGTTACAGCTTGCACGGACGGACGGACGGACAGACAGACAGCCGGATTTCAACTCTACTAGTCACCCTGATCACTTTGGTATATATAACCCTATATCTGACTCTTTTAATTTTAGGACTTACAAACAACCGTTATATGAACAAAACTACAATACTCTCCTTAGCAACTTTGTTGCGAGAGTATAAATATAAAAAAGAAGAGAGTTATATTAATTGACATTTAAGACAATTAAGCACTAAAATAAGCATTAATGAATAAGTTTGGAAATGGATGTTAGGTATATCTGACCAATTTAGTTTTATGAAAATAAAATAACAAACAAAAATGATATAGTAGAAAATAACAATAAAAAAAATTAGGATTGTCTTTCAAATATTTAAAGCAATCACGGAATTAACAGAAACAAGTAAGGAAGGGCTAAGTTCGGGTGTCACCGAACATTTTATACTCTCGCATGATAAAGTGATAATAATTTAAATATTTTTTTATTGAAGTTATACTTCTTATACGAGTTCGGAAAAGGTTGCGATAGAGTCAGGTTGCGCAACCTTGCTCAATATGAATCTACGCAACCTTGTCTGCGAACGTGCTCGTCGTAACTTTTGAAGTGCTTACCACCTAGATCACCATTGACACTTGTATTGCGTTGTCCTAATTATGGTTTGGTTATGCATGAAAGAAATATACAATGGATCGCCGATTGTTACCTCTTTCCTTGCTGCTGCTGCGCATATGTGTGTTTGTATGCTTGTGCATTACTGAAGTTATGCTTCTTTTTCTTTCGTTTGTCTTTCATTTCTGCGAATTCTCAACTATTTTGCGTATATTTTGGTTGAAATACTCTGCCTTGGCAGTTGAAAAATTAAGGCTCTACTTTACAGGATCATTTCTGTAGTTAGTCTTCATTTACATTTTTTGAAAATCGACCCGCGATGACGAAGTATTTTCGTTTTATCTGACAGCGTGGGGTTAAGAAGTTCATTTCTAATTGTGTCTTGTGGCATATTAGAAATGATGTTTTTTCGAAAATCTTTCGCTTACAACGGATAAAACGACTTCTGAGTGGTGATTTTAATGAATAAATTCCTTTTGGTTGAAATGCTCTGCGTTGGCCGTTGAAAAGTTAAGACTATACTTCTCAGGATCATTCATTCCTTTCATTTCTTAAAAGAAATTAATGACCTTTAGAAATATGCATATTTGCATTATTGTTGTCATTTCAATATTCGTAGCAATGGAATTTCTATGGCATAAGTAAAGTAATGGCCGCCGATTGTCACCCCTTGCCGCTGTAGCAGCTTCGCCTACAAACATGCGTAAATATGTATGTATGTATACGTATGATCGTGAATACATATCGATGCAGATTTTTACGAGAAGCACCAGAAAGTTGTGCAATTTATGATTTTTAGCTTTTGCCATCGTCGCGAAAAGACGACTTGTTGGCAAAGGCATGCTCGGGGAGATGTTACGGCCTCTGTTTTAAGAATGAATCGAGATCGATTGTGGAATTTGCGCCTGCGTTCATGAATGAAATCGTTTTTGTTGTAAAATTTACTACACTTGTTCTTCGCCAATTTGGCTGCCATATTGACTTGTGAAGATCAATTTTTTTGTTGGTGACATATTCATATGTGTACGCACATGTATGTTTGTATGCTTGTGCATTGTTCGGCAATGTATGCAAATATATGTACATATAAGTATATATGAATGTATGAACATGCAAGTCAATGCGCGCACATGTAACAAGTATATTGATAAGTTATGAAAATATGATTTCAATTTCTGAACGCGCACATGCGTATACATACACTCATATGAGCATGTGCAGATACACAAGATAGGATAGAAGATGTAAGCCTTTTAAAATCGTATAGTATACAAATAAATATTTTTCTTACTAATAGAAATTAAATTTATCACGGCAATATACATAATATGCATATACATAATATTGCTGTGATAAATTTAATTTCTATTAGTAAGAAAAATATTTATTTGTATACTATACGATGTTAAAAGCAAAAAATTAAAAATTTATTCTGTCGAGATTCCAACCTGTGGTAGCATCTTGACTTTCCAAGCGCTTACCACCAACACCACCATTGACACTTAGGTTGCGCTGACTTAAGTATGGTTTTATTATGCATGTAAGAAACATACGATGAACTTATTAGAGTTTGTTTAAGTATAGAAATATGCTTTTGTAGAACATTTGCATTCGCAAACATACAGACAAATGTGCAAACGACATAAAATATGTATGTATGATTATTTCGCATTTTGCTTCTACGCCGGTCAAATTTCTATAAAAAAATCGGCTGAAATGTGTGAGAAAATAAAATGGACAACTAGGGCAAATAATTTTTAAAAAATTTATTGACAATTAAATATAAATGAAAACGCATGTAAATTTACTTAAATTTATTGAAATTTCGTTTCGCATTTCTCGGCACTTTCAAATTAATTAATATATGTAAGTAAAATTCACAACTTAACCCGCACACGTCTTATTCGCGCAAAATTTCCAACTTTATGAAAATTGGCGCAATTATTGACACTTCAATTTTATGTAAAGTTTAAAACATATTTACATATGAATACATAATATATTTGATTTTGGCGAAATTATCGACACTTGTCAATTTGCCTAATATATTAGTAGGAGAAAGCTCAATACTTATTTAATTTATAAAATGTGAATTTAAGTTTTCTAGTTTTCTTTCATACAAAATGATATGCATTTCTTGGAACATCACTAAGAAGTATAACTTCATCCGCGCGTAGGGACTCCACGCACCTTTTTTTTGCTGTAAAATTAATTAGATTAGATCAATTTGTGTACTTCGAGCATTGAATTGTATTTTCATTTCCTAATGTACATACTTATATATTATACAGAGAAGGCATCAGATGGAATTCAAAATAGCGTTATATTGGAAGAAGGCGTGGTTGTGAACCGATTTCACCCATATTTCGTACATGCCGTCAGGGTGTTAAGAAAATATTTTATACCGAATTTCATTCAAATCGGTCTAGTAGTTCCTGAGATATGATTTTTGGTCCATAAGTGGGCGACGCCACACCCATTTTCAATTTTAAAACAAAAGCCTGGGTGTAGCTTCCTTCTGCCATTTCTTCCGTAAAATTTAGTGTTTCTGACGTTTTTTGTTAGTCGGTTAACGCACTTTTAGTGATTTTCAACATAACCTTTGTATGGGAGGTGGGCGTGGTTATTATCCGATTTCTTCCATTTTTGAACTGTATATGGAAATGCCTAAAGGAAACGACTCTGTAGAGTTTGGTTGACATAGCTGTAGTAGTTTCCGAGATATGTACAAAAAACTTAGTAGGGGCGGGGCCACGCCCACTTTTCCAAAGAAATTACGTCCAAATATGCCCCTCCCTAATGCGATCCCTTGTGCCAAATTTCATTTTAATATCTTTATTTATGGCTTAGTTGTGACACTTTATAGGTTTTCGGTTTCCGCCATTTTGTGGGCGTGGCAGTTGGCCGATTTTGCCCATCTTCGAACTTAACCTTCTTATGGAGCCAAGGAATACGTGTACCAAGTTTCATCATGATATCTCAATTTTTACTCAAGTTACAGCTTGCACGGACGGACGGACGGACAGACGGACGGACGGACAGACAGACATCCGGATTTCGACTCTACTCGTCACCCTGATCACTTTGGTATACATAACCCTATATCTGACTCTTTTAGTTTTAGGACTTACAAACAACCGTTATGTGAACAAAACTATAATACTCTCCTTAGCATCTTTGTTGCGAGAGTATAAAAATATAACAAGAACAAAGCACATCGAACGAAAATATTGTCTTAAAAAAGATATACAAACTAATAATTACTGAGTTTGAACATAAAACACACACTATTACATTATCAAAAGTGATTTATGAATACCTTAATTTTAGATAAAACAGAAATTAACTAATGATGAAAGAATTAACGTAACAATGTCAGCTCATATTGATGTTGCAGAATTTAAAATTCCACAAAATATAATATAATAGTAGTAGATATTAGACATCAAAATATACTAAATATTGGAGAGTTATTCATAGCAATACCTGAATCATAAGAAGATGAAAATTATTGTTCAAAAATTAAATAATAAAATGCGAAAATAAAATATATTCGTTATTCCTTTTACAAGCTATTCTGCATTCTAAAGAAAATTAATTTAAATATTAGAACACAAGTTCATATTGCTTTATTTGCACCTTATTGCTTTCAGAAAAATTATTTAAAACTAGAAAAGGTAAAACTAATAATAATAATATTTCATAAAATCCAATCCAGATAAAGAACTTTTCATAACTTCACCAAAACGGCACCAACATACGGCTCAGCCACATACATATCTACTGGGGTCAATGATAACACTGAAAATATATAATTAGATGAAAGGAATTACTTATACTCTTAAGAGTGTCTTTATTCTATTTTCTAAACAACACAACTTCTAATCCCACAAAAGCAGACTCACAGAACTGAGTCACTTTCCCCCGTACTCACCCGTCATGATAACCCGACTGCATTGATGAAGTAATCACCTCCGCCTTGGAACCCATATCGAAGTACTCATTGATATTCAAACTCTGCTTGTTGCCGCCCAGATTGAGCACAATCACAAACATGTCGTCACCCGATGCCTCGCTGCAGAGTAAAGCGCAAAAAACGAGAATGAATACCGAAGCAAAAATGAGCAACAAATTGCAATCGAACTTAGAGGCACGGCAGCGCTCAATGCTTCTTCAGTGGCACCACCATAAAGTGCATTATGCAATGAGTGCGTATGAGTGGCGCCACTTGAGTGCATTCTGAGTGCGCTAAGCAACTAATGTCAAGTTTTTAGCGGCAGATATGCCTACTGCAGTATATATTTGTAGGTATTCTGCATATTTGCAATATTTGGATAAATCATAAATTAAAGCGGTCACATTTTGAATGTTAACAACATTGAACTTTCTGAGCTTACCCATCTGCATTCTTCGTCGCATCCCACTGATTGGGTGTGCGGCAGGCATCGCGCGAATAACTTTCATAATTGCTGCGATTTGCATTGCAGCCTTTCGGATCGACAGTTTGCTCCCAGCTAACTTTACCATTTGTCATGGCCAACTCTTCACCCTAAGAAGATAATAAAAAATCATTAATTTTAATAAAGATTTTTGAAGTGCTCTTCTCACTGCTTTTTCACGAAATCAGAATTATCAGTGAAGATTCCCAGGGTTCGGAGAATATATTCACAAACCTGTAAGAATTACTAAATATCAGCAATACATACATTGTAGGTCACCGCATTTCGCGGCAAGGTCTGTACCATGATCGTGAACAAGTCCGCACGTTTCTCCTTACGGTATTGTTCTACGAGTTCGCGCCATTGATATACCATCTCTATAGAATCCGTTTGACCTTGTGTGTAGATGTGTTTCAAGTGACACTCGTCGTCAGGATCT
The DNA here is from genome assembly GCF_024586455.1 of Bactrocera neohumeralis. Lineage (NCBI taxonomy): Eukaryota > Metazoa > Arthropoda > Insecta > Diptera > Tephritidae > Bactrocera > Bactrocera neohumeralis. Next base: position 40,682,937 of record NC_065921.1, read on the forward strand.
GGACAGACGCTTACATTATCAATTACAGGCTCATCATAGTAGCTACCATTCGCATATGGTTCTTTCTCAAACATGAATGGGATAGCGTCAATGCGAAATCCCGAAATACCAGTATCCAACCAATAGCGCATCACCTCTTTCATTTTGGCCACAACCAATGGATTGCGGAAATTCAAATCTGCCTGTTTGATGGAGAACTGATGTAAATAATATTGTTGGCGCTTGTCGTTCCACTGCCAGGCGCTGTAACGGAATGCGCTGATCCAATTGCTCGGCGGCTGACGTTTACCGTTTGCATCTACAGTGCCATTGGACCGGACGTAGAAGTCTTCGTAGCCCGGTTAACGATTCACTGACTTCACAAACCATGCGCACTCGTCAGTCGTCTGATTCGGCACAAAGTCGAGTATTATACGTATACCAACTTGTTTGGCGCGTGCGACAAACGCTTTGAAATCGTCCATTGTGCCATATGGCATAGAAATCGGAGATGTCATAACCAAAGTCAACCATGAGCGATTTTAAAATCGCCGAAAGCCAAATGGCGGTGAAACCAATTACTTTAAGGTACTGCAACTTCTGTGTTACGCCTGGAAATTGTGGAGGGGAGAAGTTAAAGAATTAGATTTCCGTAAGTTGTCACTTCTATTATTCTGGCTAAATAAGAAGCCAAATTGATTGTAATGCAATAAATCCTATTTTCCATTCACTGGAACTGGTATTTCTTTGATGGCAATATATTGACTCTTTTGTGTAATTGTCAGTTCGGTATCCTTAGTGAGGATACTTTACTTCCACACCTTTTTAAATCAATTATTGAAATCGAGAAATATATGTTGCATTATATGTAATTGGTTGATAATATGCCACATGAGTTTCTGTGGCCTCCATAACGATATCGCTTCCAGTGTTTCATACAGTGGGACCTCCTAATGCTTCAACCAAACCATTGCCTTTATAACCTTCCCGGTTTACCACCTGCTTCGCTTAAGCATTGATGGTTCAGAAGCACTCTTCATACTGGTTCATACTTGTATTTTAAGATTTTGACTCTGCGATGGCTTCATTTTCACTATCTAGCAACCGTTCCACCTCATCTTCCGTCAGGTTGACCTGCTATCGAGCCAGTTACATATCCCTAATACCGCCTTGTGCCGCGCTTTGCCTTCAGCACCCCTTACTCAGTTTTTTCAAAGTCCTTGTTTGTTGTCAGAGTTGGAACCCTTAGGCATCTTAACTCTTATGTTAGTAACCACTGCGGTGTATTTGTGTGAATAGCTTATAGAAAATTCAATATTTCATTTTAAACTCTCAAATCCTCGATTTTTAATACGCTTTTATTAGCTTCACTAGTATGTATGTATGTATGTTTGTTTGTAACTTTTTTAAGTGGTACTAAAACCTAGAATATTTGAGCGACACTGTAAAAAGGCGACAGTAGGTTTAAGCAGGTCACCAAAAAGATGCGCTTAAAAGTAGTTTTTTGACGTTTGAATAGCATATGTACATATAAGTATACTGAAATATATGTACATTAGAGTGGGTCAATTTGTATGGAGCAAAAAAAATGCACCAAGCGGTTATCAAAATCGTAAACTACGATGAATTCTAAGAAAATTTGCCCAAGAAACCATGGCTCTAAAATCAAAACGGAGCCTCCGGTTTTTAACGAGAAACTTTTCATTTTGTTTTTTTTTTCAATAAATGAAATGAAATCGGACGAGAACCGATGTATTCAGCGTGGTATGGTCGTTGGCCGCTGTGGTCGGTGTGTGTATATGTTACCTATCCACCCATAAAAATTAAAATAATAATAAATAAAATTCAAACTTTAATAGCTTTCATCTTCCGCGAAATCGTATTGCAGTTAACAATATCATTTTATATCTATATATAAAGTAAAAACTTAACTGTTAAGGGCCAAACAAAATATAATATACTTCTAAAGTTCAGAATTAATTAGTTTTAAGGTCATGTTTGCTGTCCATCCTAGATGTTGCGTTTCGACTTGCAACCGTGACTGCCATAACACCATCGCGATTTTTTTCTATAGTTCGACGTGAAACGCTAGTCAGCAGTTGCACAAAGCGCTCGGTTCCTTGAATATGTGGAGGAATTTGTGGATCCGGAAGTGGAGGATTGTCAAATTCTATGTATTCGAGCAAATGGTCATAGGGTATGTTTGCAGTGAAGGGCGGCTCCGACAAAATGCTATTGTTATCTAAGTTTATCATCTCAACATAATCAGTGCAGTCAAAATTTATAGTTGGTTTTTTGTAAGCTCTTAATTTTGTTGGGTCGTAAAGTTTTTCACTATAGTACAAAATTTTTTTTTTTTTAAAGCCCTCTCTGGCGCACTTCTTTTCTGGCATCAAAAAGCATTGTTAGTAAAACATTTTCTGAATGTGCAAAATGTGAGTTATTTTGAACAACATTATTTACAATTTCGCGCAGATTTTGTGGTAAATATTGCGTTGAATAAATATATTTACATAAGAGTGAACTGCCATATATTACCGAGTTGTAATACTTAACATTAAAGTACATAGGGACGTAAACTTTCATGACAAACGTTGCTAAAATTCTTAAATTTTCGGATGGTGAATTTGTTGTGACTTACAATCACTTGTGGAGTAAAAGATGCGTACGAAAACATTTTATTTCTATTTTTAGACCGACCACTCAAAAAAAAAAAATATTTTCAAACATCGCGGCAAGTTGGTAAGTTTAGTTCGTGTAAATCACTTGGCAAACCAAAAGCACTAAAATTTGGATCTGACATATGCTTCAAATATGATTCCGAGAGATTTGATAATGTAATATCTTTAGCACAAGAACTAATTGATATAAGAGATGACTCCATAATTAAAAGACGCTTAAGTTTTGCTTTAAAATGTTAGAATCGCGAAAATCAGAGGCACACACTTCTTCCTTGAGTAAAAACTTCTAACTGTAATATTGTATCAAAATAATTTAAAGCGATGGTTTCGGAAACAATTGTTTTATTAGTAATTCATCAGCGTTGCTTTGCTTTCTCTGAGAAGTTGATAAAATCATAGCAAACAAATAAAATAAAAAAAACAAGTGCAAATCAGACAAACAATCGACAGTGTAACAGAAATTGGAATGATTTGGTTTTCTGGCTGCAATACAACACCGAATACCAATTTCCGATCTTTAGTGTTTTCAAAAATTACCGTTATATGGGAGGTGGGCGTGGTTATTATCCGATTTCGATCATTTTCCAGATATCTCTTAAGTAGGCATTGTATAATATGTATACCAAATTTGAACGAAATCGGTGGGGTGGTTCCAGAGATATGCATATGAACTCATAAGTGGGCAGTGCCACGCCCCCTATAAAAAATTTCTGTACTGTCGAATTTTCTGCTTAAATACAACGTCACATACCAAATTTGAGCAAATTAGCTTCGATAGCTACAAAACAAGCAAACAATCGACAGTAGAATAGGAATTGGAGTTTTTTTTTACAAAATACAATACACAAATTTTCTCGCTAAAAACCGGAGGTCGATTTTCATTTTAGACCCATGGTTTCTTGGGCAAATTTTCTTAGAATTCATCGTAGTTTACGATTTTGATAACCGCTTTGTCAAGAAAAAAATTGACCCACTCTAATGTACATCCTTAAAGAAAGTATACTTTATATAGATATACATGTGTATATATAACCGCGCACCAGAAGAAATAATATTAAATAATGCAAAGTATGTGACTTTTAGGTAATAAAAAAATTAATACTTATAACAAAATTTTTGTAAAAAAATAGAACCACCAATTGGAAGAAGGGAATAATTACAAAAAGTTCGAATTGAGATAATTAGAAAAACTGATTTTATCTCAACGTATAGATCAAATACCCATGATATCTTAAAATGAAATGTAGTAAACATTGTTGCCGATAATGTGCTGTAAAAAAAATATTTTATGTAAAGAAAAACAAAAGTTAGGGTAGTTTGAAATTCTTGGAATTATTCCCTCTTTCCAATTTATGAAAATAAAGACACAAATATTAAAGAATATTAGCATTTATTATATTAATAACATAGAAAAGATATTGTATTAATCCTCATCTATATCAGCACCATCCAATGTGGTTGTGGGCCAAGTCAAAATCAAATCATAAAACGTCTTATACTCTTCAGGAATATATGGTATGATTTTTCGCACACGATATTCATATTTTTTTCATTTATGGGTAGTTTTGGCCGGTATGCTATTTCGTCAAATATTTTAAGAGTAGTTCTTGATTTTCGGAGCAAAAAAGATGTCTTTACAAATCTGTCAATGAATTTGGAACAGGTTAAGTAACCTTTATTACCACTATTGTACTCAAAATGTTTATATTTTGATATTTTAAAATTTGTACTTTTATCTATTGACTTGCAGGTTTTCTTGTAGAACGGCTGCCACGTTGTTTTAAAATTCAATATGTTCTCTTTATTAATGGCTTTAACCAAAAATCCCTTACTTTTAGCTGCTGAAATCAAGTTGTTGTACTGAGCTGGGACATATATTCTATCTTTTCTTCTAATAAGTCTCTTGGCTTTTCCAAAATTACGATCACAATGCAAAAAGGAATGTCCTCGCACCGAAAAGTATTGATATATTTTATCAAAACGATTGATTGATATGAGGGTCAAAAAAACCTTATGAGTGTGTTGTTTCCATTTTGCCCTCCGCAAGCATCGCTAAAAATGTGTAGTTCTTTTATTTTAGGATCCATTTTCTGTATCATCATCCATAATAAACTACAAACTTGATCCGGACCTCGTTTAGCTTCTCCCTCATGATAAGTATAGAAATGTGCCTCGTTTGTTTTTAAATCGTGAACGCAAAACACGTACAGCCATAGTTTTCTTAAGTAAAACATTTCTTGAACAGGAATCTTTGGCAAAAGGTAGGTTCTGCATATACTCAAAAACTATAGCGCCTACATCATCTCTCCGCTCATTGCATAAAGTCAATATTTCTTTTTGTTTATTATAAAACTTTTTCGCTCGTTTCACATGTACCATTTTCTCAGTCACAGCTACTCTCTGTGCATTATCATTAAGTGAAGTACTTTTTATTTTGGATTCTAGCTCTTCACAGACAGAGCAAACGTCGACTTGTGGCCGCCCAAATCTATAGTCGAAATTTTGTTTAAAATATGTCCTATAGTAATCATATTTCACAACATCCTTTTATATTGGGGGTAGTTCTTGGAAAAAAGTTCAAACATTATTTTGAATTGGCT